>NC_055973.1:7902674-8022674 GCF_018492685.1 Alosa sapidissima | reverse complement strand
TCAGCTCGCCTCCACTCTCACTGAGCTGGAGGGCAGGCCGCCTCGTCTTTGAAGGGGGCTAAATCGCCGGGCTCAAGGTTAACCGCGTCTTAACTGGTTGTGTAAGAGTGCCTCGCCACCGCTCTCCACACATCTCTCTCTGTCTCCCTTTCTCTCTCTCTCTCTCTCTCTCTCTCTATCTCCCTCTCTCTCTCTCTCTCTCTCTCTCTCTCTCTCTCTCTCTCTCCGCAGCCCCATCAATCCGCAGCACGCACATCAAAGGCCCAGAACGTCCCTCTTGCTGTAGCGGGGAACTTCCTCCTCCAGAACCCTGGCAGGCGGCGCTTTGTAGTGGGCGCACGACCTCTGGGACTCCCCTGGGGAGTGAGAGCGGAGGCCGGGGGGCTTGTCCGGTGGGGGGGGGGTCTCAGGGCTGCGCGCCCCGCGCTTCACTCACATCAGCTGGGTGCTGCAGAGACGCTGTTGTCAGAATAGGAATGATGGGGTTTGCTGACTGCAGGGGAGAGTAGAAGCGGACGTCACAGCAGGCGGCGACCCCATGGATGCCACAGCCTTAGATTTATAGCCATGCGGTTTGACTGATAATTAATGATAGACACTTTGATTAATCCTGAGGGGAGTTTGGGCAGTTTGATAATAATGAGTAATAATAATTATGGGTTATAGCTTTTTGCTTTGACCAATGCCAGGCCCATGTTTAGCCTGGGTGACTCTGAGAGTGCATTTGAATTTGCTCTGCACATCAGTCCGGCTGTACTATTCACAGCGGTTTCCAAAATCACAGAAAACCCAGGAACCAATCACAATCGCTTATCTGGTATGGGGCGGGCTTTAAACAATGACAGACAGAGGAGTTCTGTTAGAAACACTGTTGAACACAACCAATGGCTGCCCTGATTGCATCAGTAGTAAACAACATTATCTTGAAATTGAGTAAATGACATGCATTTAAGAAAGATGTGTTTGCAGTACTTCCGAAAAGATTAGGTGAGAGTTTAAAGGTGCCATGTGTAAGAATTGAGGTAAAAATATCCAAAAAATGAGCTACAAACATTAAAAGAATGAGAATAAGAAATAAGGGCAATGATGTCATTAAAAAAATGACAAGGTATAGTGCTGCAGCGATATCAACCTGAATTAGCATGCTAAATTACTAGCCACAGCCCGGCAGGTGTCATAATACCAGTTTCGGCCATGGGAGGCGGTATGCGGTCAACATAATCGCCAGCCAAACTGCAATACATGTTTCTCGGTTGTTACTCTAGGGTAGACCAACTCACTTTCTGGAGGTATACTGCCCCCATCTTTTATGGAATGTGGAGTATGAATTGATTTTTTGGCGGACATTACACATGGCACCTTTAATGTTCCAGTTTAAGTTTAATTTCACTGCTGGTTACACCCTTTGGAAATGGAAAGTAAACAAAGGATCCCTAAACATTATCTTCTGAGAATCGGTTTGGTGCCATCCAGGCTAGCCAATGTTAGTAGGGCCATCAGGGCATCTACTGAACTCTTTTAATAGCCCTGATGACACGGGCATATGTTACTTTTATTAGCCTGAAAATGACTGTTCGTAAGGGTGTGTGTGTGTGTGTGTGTGTGTGTGTGAGAAGGGGGGGGGGGGGGGGTAGTCTTTGATTTTCCTTCACTTTGATTTATAAAAGTAGGATCTCAAAGGCAATGCTCAACTCCCAACTGAGGATTCTGCTTCTACTGAGGACACAATTTCCAATTCTTGAGCGGCTCACTGAGAGGTGGAAAGGTAGAGAGGTGTGGATGGTGGTTAGAGAGGAGAGAGGAGAGACTGTGGTTAGAGAGGAGAGGATGGTGGAGAGAGTAGGGGAGAGACTGTGATGGGAGAGAGAGAGAGAGAGAGATCAAGGCAGACAAAGGGGGATAGAGAGAGAGGGAGAGAGATAAAGGGAAAGAGAGAAACTCAGCAGAATTCCAGCAACTGGCAGGTTGTCCCTCTGACCTCTGACCCCCATTACCATGGCAACATCTGGCCTCGGCATCTGTCCGTCCCGTAATGTGTGTGTGTGTGTGTGTGTCTGTGTGTGGTCAGGGGCCATAAACAAAGACATCTTTCTTTCTGTAAGGACCTATACACCAGTATACCAGACCAGCAATATTTGTAGATCACACGGCTAACTTTATTTCTCCATTTATTCAACACAGCAGATGCTCATTAGTTATCACTGAGCATTAGTTATAGATGCTCAGTTCTATAACTAAGTTTACTGGCCTGACGTGTTTGAGTCTGTTAGATAGAGGTTGTTCTACGCTCTTCCAGAGCTGCTGCAATGCCTCCACCCACCCCTCCATCCATACAGCTTGTCTCGCCGAGAAACTGCAGTAACTCAGCCGCCTTAGTCATCCCTATGCTACCCAGCAAGTCAGGAAACGACACACACACGCACACACACACACACACACACACACACACACACACACACATACACACGCACATACACACACATACACACACATACACACACACATACACACACAGACACACACACACACACGCATACACACACACATACACACACACATACACACACACGCATATACACACACACACACACACACACACAGGGCTGCAGCGCTCCAGTCTAGCCCCCGTCATTCTCATCCCACATTAAAGCCCTGTAGGAGTGCTCCCTGTGATCATGCACTTGATGGGCCGCTGTGTGCTTTTCCATCTTACTCTAAAGAGAAGATTGTGTCATCACTAACAGATTGGAATTGGAGGGGGAGTGGGTGGGGGCGAGGGGATGTGTATTTTTGGTGCTTTCCTGGGGGTAGTACATGTGCGTCTCAGTGGACGTCAGCTGGGCTGGGATTTCCTTTTTGTTCTACTTTGTGAAGTGGCGCAGGCAGGAGGTGGAAAGTGGGTCGTGTTCGCCACAAACTTCCTTTTTTCAATAGTAATTTGCATGGAAATTTGCAGCGCATCTGAGCAAGAGAGGCACATTAATGCATGAATGGCTGTGTGTGTGTGTGTGTGTGTGTGTGTCTGTCTGTGTGCGCGCGTCCTAGAAACTATACAGATTTGTGTGTATTATGAGGTTCTCTTGTGTGTGAAATGCACATAAAAGCTTTATATTGTTTTGCTAGTATGTGTGTGTGTGCGCCTGTGTGTTTGTGCCTCTATGTGTGAGTTTGCCTGTGTGGGTGCTTGTACATGTCATGTGTGTGTTTGTGGCTGTCTTGTGTGTGATGTGTGTTTTTCTGTTTGTTTGTGGCAGGGCGATAAGGACTTCACCCCGGAGGCGGCACAGGTGGCCCACCAGAAGCCCGTCCCAGGGGTGCAGAAACTGCCCTCGGCTCACCACATCAACCAGCACATCCACCAACCACGCAAGTGAGCCCCCACGCAGGAACGCCGCACCGCACCGCACCGCGGGACGACATGGGACCACACCAAAGCCCAGTCACATCAACCAGCGCACCAACCCAATCAAACGACCCGACCAATGCATGAACCCAACCAAACGACCCGACCAATGTGTCAACCCGACCCGACCCCATAACTCACCAGTCCAAACGACCCGACCCAACTCAACCAAACAACCAACCAGTCACTCAACAAACAAACCAAATTGCCCAACCAAATCCCTCAACAAACCCATCGCACCCATCCACCAATCCGAACAAACAACCAGGTCACTCGACTAACCAACCAACGAATCATCTCCACCACCTGCCTGCCCGCAAGTGCTCAGGTTACCCAGGGACCACTGCGCCTCACCAGGCATTCCTTATGATCACGCTCGTGCCCTAAGCCCCGCCTACACACTAGCCTTCGTCCAATAGCCAGAACAGATACACTCTCTCCTGTCTCCGTGCAGATGATGACCATGATGATGATGATGATGATGATGATTTATGATGAGAACACTAAAACTGTTCAGGGTTTAATATCAGAGTAATTTTATTTAGATTGAACATATTCTTGTAATGTTAAGGGGATGTATTTAATAAGAAAATTAGAAGATTTTTATTTTTATTTCTTTTTTTTTTTGTCCTGTTTGACACATTATTTTCTGAAATTGTGTAAATTGTATAAAACCTAAGTGATGTCATGTGAAAGGATTGTGATGTTAGAGGAGTTAGGCTTTAGTCTACGTGTGGCTGTTGGAATAAAAATAGAACATGATCAAAACAAAAAAATGCCAATTCTGAGCACCTATGTCCCTTAACTAACAGTGTGGTGCTTACAACGCTTCTATGTGCTTAGTCCCCCCTGAGACTGAACACAGATGATTGCTATTCCTTCATTATAATATCTATTGTGTTGGATAAATACATCTGGTATTTGACGCCATATAAACGTCTCTTTGTTCTTTTCCAAATCTAGTGTAACAAATAAGACCAAAAACCAAAAAAACAGAGAGAACTTGGAGACAACTTGGACAAAGGTGTATGCAAACCTCAACACTCCTAGTGTAGCCTGATTGGCTGATGGAGAGGAGTCCTATTTGGTGGTTGAGTCTACTGGCCTACTTTCTTGTGCTGTGACATGGCATTGCACCATACCTGTCAGTTCACGTTCCGCTCCCAGCGCCCCACCACCCCATCCCTTACCAACCCCCCCCCCCCCCCCCACCCGTCTGTGGCGCTCTTGGCCAGGTGTTAATGCCAGTCAGGATTTGCCCACCCTGGTTCTCACTGTCACCTGTCCTGGGCGCACTCAGGTGTGCTCGCCAGCTGTTACCAGTCCCCATGTGAATCCTTGACTTCTGAAACACACACACACACATAGATTACAGACCACAGCCTGTCATTAGCCTTACACAAGTCCAGAGTCAGCCTGGTCAAACAACACAAAAACCAGGCCAAGTAGCCAAGCTAAATATTATACTTTTGGCAACTTTAAAGACTTATGTTTGTCCATCTCCACTATAACTCCACAGAAAAACTGTGAAAGAATCTGAGTAAAAGTTTCAAGGTTGTATGTGTGGCTTTATTTGCAGTAGTGCTTTCAGTAGCACAATCTCTTTTGTTGCAGTTGGTGCTGACTCAAAAGTCAAGAGGCAAGCCTAAAATTACACACAGCCAGAGTCAGCACTGCGTTGTAAAGCCCCTGACAGGCTGACCTGCTTGCCGGGTCTCTGTGACCCCACTGACTCTGGCTCCAGACCATTGACTAACTAACTCACTACCACCACTGCCACAGTTCCCCATTAATCCACATGCTGTTCCCCTCCTCTCCAACAGAGGGTGCTCTTTGTGTCACCCGAGGCAGCACAATGGCTAGCCTCAAAAGAAAATGCTGACGCTGCAGCAGAAGACTGCAATCGGATGATGACGGCAAGCGTCTGGCCTTTCAAATGACCTTCATAGACCCGCATGTGCTGCAAGAGCTTTGTTACCTTCTTAAGGGGGCTTACGTGTGCATTGTTGATGGATATTCAAAAGAGGCATAGAGACAATACAAACAAATACAACATACTCACAATACAAAAACATATTTTTTATTAATGACATTGCTATTTTACTGTTTTCATCTTTGTTTCTGAAAATGGAAAAACAAAGTCTTGAGTACTGCTGGTTCTGTTTTTTGGTTTGTAACTTCAGTGTAAACATAAGGACTACTTTGATTGGCCCGTAATAAGGGTGTTATTCCTTAACTGTAGTGTACCTGTAGAGAGCCTTAGACTGTGTGTGTGAGTGCATGTGTTGTAGGGCTTTTGTTAGTAACCTAGAGGCACAGTGGTGTGTGGAATGACATTATTGCTCTGTGGGTGGATGAGGGGGAGACCTTGTCCCCGGCTCATCAAGATAAATTCAGTGACTACACATAGGAATGGAACACAAACACTTTCCTGAGAGAGAAAGATATGGGTCTGGAGCAGTATGCCTATTGTAAGACTAAGTCTGTTCCAAAGGCAATTATGTTGTCAGTATAATCTTTAGTTATGCATAGACTTGGAACAACATTCTTAACACTGATAGTGCACTTTCTCTTAGTACAGTATGGGCATTCATATTGAAAAGTTCAATTAGAAAAGGAAAACAATTTCTACATTTTACCTCTGAATGGACACATTTCTTTTAAAATGCCAATCTGGCCATGAAAACATTCGTTATTTCACAGAGATATGCTTGATAGGAGGTGGGAAGAGCCAAACATGGCTGTAATTATGCCTAAGAATAACCACACTTTCAGGGCTGAGCTAAAAAAAAAAAAGAAAATAAAGAAATACATCTCTCATCTTTGATGGACACAAATATCACTAACCACAAGCAGTGCCATTCGTAAGTATCTGGGTAGTAATGGATGTCTTGTATGTAGCAAGACAGCAAGACTTCTTTATCTGTCTTGGAAATGCACAAACCTTGGCCTGCTACTTTGTCTTTATAGTCACAGTTTTATTTCCATCTCAGTGCGCTGGTGTGCAGTGCCAAACTGGTGCTTGATTCCACTGTCCACATACAGATACATACACATACATTGTCCGAGTTGACAAAACTTTTGATAAAATAAAACCTAAAATGAGGTATATTCTAACTGTAAAATGCTACATTCATAAAACACTTTTAGTGCTGAGATGAAGTCATGTAGTCATAATTACAAAAATAAGAACAAGAAATTGTTTCTTTGTTGTAGAACTAGGAACATATTAACAGTTTTAATTGTTTAGCCTTGTATGAAGCCAAGCATAAAAAGTATTGTCAATATGCAAAACCCTACAGTGTTTTGTGTCCCACCTGCTTTCCCTCTCTTTCCTTGTGCTGTGCAGTCTGATTGCTCTTAAGTGGCTGCACTGTCTGGATTTAGTAAATGAGGAAATGAACCAGGAGGGTATTCCAAGTACGTGGTTTAATGACAAACCTGAGTTAGTTAACTCAGAGTAGGTGGTAAAACTCCTAATAGAAGAACTGGGGGGTATTCCAAGTACGTGGTTTAATGATAAACCTAGGTAAGTTAACTTGGTAAACCTCCTACAACAAAAGCCCTATGGTATTGTTTTGTTAGGAGAATAAAGCCATACAGTTCTTCTATTAGGAGGTTTACCACCTACTCTGAGTTAACTAACCCAGGTTTGTCACTAAACCACGTACTTGGAATACCCCGCAGATTGATTCTGGACATGAATACCCACATCCACAAAGGCAACTCTCTACATCTCTCTATATTTCTCAGGATTTGTTAGTCAAGCCCTGTAGTGAAACAAAAAGCTTTACTCTCAGTGTTTTGCCTATTTCAAAAATAAACACAAATATAAAAATAAATTACGTAAAACATTTCAAGTATTAAATACAATCTATCGTAAAAGGCTCATCTGGGGCGGAACCGGAGCCCAACCTGTACTAGAGCCAGGAAAGAACCTGGAACACTAGAAACAAGGAAGAACCTGGAGACCCTAAAGGCCCATTCACACCAAGAACGATAACGATAGCTATAAATAAATATCGTTCTCGTTAATATGAATGACGACGTTCACACATAAACTATAACGATAACTACATGAAGAACGATATTGTTGGGGATCACTTTCAGAGCGATTTTCAGAACGATAAAAAGCTAATAGCCAATCAGAACCCATTGAATTTTAACCGTCACATTCATTAACACAAGGAGAGACTTTGTTTATCGTTGGTCAGTGTGAACGCTTTTATCGTTATGGTTATCGTTATCGTTATCGTTCTTGGTGTGAATAGGCCTTAACACTAAGTTTCACTTCTTCTTCCTGGCGGGCGACTGTCTGCGCGAGGCTGCCTCCTGCCTCTTCTTCTCGGCCTCCTCGGCCTTCTTCCGCTCCTCCTTCATCTCCTTGTACCTCCACTTGGGGATCTGCAGGAACTGGCCGTTCTGACCGTTGTCCTTGCTGCTGCTCTTCCTGCGGTTCTTCTCGGGCACGTAGTCGGACGCCGGCGCCTTGGACACGCGCAGCTTGGGCACGCCCATGCCCGGCCGCACGCTGCTCCTCCGCACCATGTGCAGCGGCAGCAGGCTCCCCCGCCGCAGGGCCTCGGTCGGGGACACGGCGCCGCCGCCGGACGCCGCCGCTGGGCTCTCCCTCAGGAGCAGCTGTGACTGCAGGCTGGTGCGGCGGTCGCGGGGCCTGGTCACCAGCACCACGCGCGAGTTCTGGAAGAGCTTTTTGTAGTTGTCCAGCCGCTCGGGACCCAGGCCCTTGAGCTGCTCGGCCCGCTGCTTCTTGAGGATCTCAGGCACGGAGAGGCGGCGCTTGCCCACGCAGGGCGGGCTGCCCGGGCACACCGTCTGGCACGCCGTGCTGATGAAGGGGCTGCTGAGCGACGTGGTGATGCGAACCATGTGGTCCAGCGCGCCGTCCTCCACCGGGTCGGTGACGTTGGCCAGCACGAAGGTGCCGCGGATGGAGTCGGACAGCCGCCGCAGGCAGCCCTTGGGCTCCTGGGCCTTGGCCACCAGCGCGGAGAGCAGTGGCCACTCGGGCAGGTAGGAGCTGCGCACCTGCTCAGGGCACGGCCGGCTCAGGAGGCGCAGCATGGTGTAGGCCGTGTCATAGCGGCCAGTGAACAGCGCCCACTCCTGCGGCGTCAGCTTGCGTCCATGGTCACGGGCCTTCATGTTGGCTCCTGCGAAGGGACACAGAAGGAAAGACATAGGGAATAATCAAAACATTAACACAACATTTATATTTCCTTGGGGGCATACGGGCTAAATTATGTGTGTTTTAGCTCCTTTATATAGTATAAACAACTAATAATTAGTCTGGCCTAAAACAGATATCTTACAAAAACAGTAGGCACACACAGAAAAAAATACAGAAATAATTGGCCATTTGGCCTTCATTTTCTGTTGTCACACAAAAGTGAAGGAAAATAAATAGCAAAACTCATGATAATGACTCTGCCTCAAACATTAGGTCCAGACCAGGACACCCATCTGAATTAAAACTGAAATAAAGTGTGATTGAACTGAATTCTAATAATCTTCCCTTCCTGCCTCATACCCCCCATCCCTCAGCCGCACTCCACCATATGGGCTTTCTGCAGTCCTAAGTGTGTGTGTATGTGAGTTCTCCTGGCGTGTGTGTGAATTCCTGCTGAGCACCTGCCAGCATGAGGGCGCGCACACACTCCACTCGTCCCTGCATGGCGGCCTTCATCAGTGCCGTGAAGCCGTGGACGTTCTTCCGCTCCAGGTCCAGCCCCGGGAAGTAGTTCAGCAGGTAGTTAGTGATGGTGATGTGACCTGGGAATGCAACGGGAATGCAAGTGAAATCACGCGCCAACCAAATCTTAAAGGAACTTGGCGCTGGTTCAAAAAAACTTCATAGCATGAAGATCAACTGCACACCATATAGCTCCCATATGATTTGGTTTATTTATCTTTTTCCAGAGTGATGTTTCATGCCCATAACCCACTGGATATTGTCTGTTTGTGTCATACACAACCACAAGTTAACATCACCTGGGTTACACGTCTATGTGTATGCTTTGAATCCTCCCTTGGAATCAAAGTCGTGTTGGCTTGATCTTGACATCATTAACAAATTGTTCTACAGAAACCATGTATTTGCTTTCTGTAAATGTATTCATTTAGTAGATGCTTCTATCAATTGTAGCCAACAGATACATTCCTATCAGTGGGCCTACGTGATCCCTGAGGCTCAAAGCCATGATCCTGGTGTTGGGAGCACCTTGCTGCAGGAGGCACCATCACAATCACCATCTGGGTTACATGTGCTGCACACGTCATGGACTCATTTGACAGACAGACGCTCTTCTCCAGAGCTATCTACACCAGATGAGCTAGTAGAGCACTGTTGGGGAAGACCCCAACACACAGCCAAGCCAGAGCTAACATGACATAGATCATAGGTTCACCACATACTACACTTCACGAGTGTGGTGCAAATTGCTTTTGTATGAAGCATCAGCTAAATAAATAAGTAAAGTGTAAATGTCAGTGAGTGCCTGTTGGCAGTGGGCCCACTCCATTTCCCTCACCACACTGGAAAGTGCCAAGCTGAGTACTGTTCAGCTGTGACACCTGCTACACTACAGTTATCACGAAATCCCAGCTGGGCACATGATTGCTTATGGAATGAACAGCAAATATTCTACTGTAATGGTTTGTCAAGTCATTTAAAAGAGGGGAAAAAACAATCAAAGCTAGTTTATGCAGTGTAGCGATACTGTGTTGCCCGGTTCATTCTGTTCTGTGGTGTGTAATATTTCTGTAAACTAAAGACACGCTGTTCATTTTAAAGGCACTTCATAAATAAGAACAAGAATGAACTGCAATTTAACGGCTTCCAAGTGGTTGAACAAGGAGTGAGGGGTTAGGGGTATATACCAGCTTGTGACGCCATGGTGAGGGAGAGAGAGAAAGATGAGCGTTTTTTTCCTGCTTGTCATGGCATGATGAAGGGAGAGAGAGATGTTTGTGCCTGTTTGTGATGCCATGATAAAGGAGGGAGGGAGATAGAAGAGAGAGAAAGAGAGAGAGAGTATGTATTGGCTAGTGACGCCATGATGAGGGAGATAGAAGAGAGAGAAAGAGAGAGAGAGTATGTATTGGCTAGTGACGCCATGATGAGGGAGATAGAAGAGAGAGAAAGAGAGAGGTGTTTGTACCTGCTTGGGATGCCGTAATGAGCGCTGTGTTGCCCTCCTTGTCCTGCCAGTTCACATCCAGGTGCGGACACTGCGAGAGGGCGATGACCACGTCCACGTAGCCTTGGTAGCACGCCACCATCAAGCCCGTCTGTGGAGAGAGGAGTGGACAGAGACGTGCTCACACAAGAGCCTCACTGTGCTGGACTATACTGTGCTGTGCTGTGTGGAACACGTCGGCTTTTTCCACTGCAGCCTTCTGTACACCTCAGGCCAGCCTGGTCTGTGAGGAAAGGAAAAGCTGGACAGTCCAGTCTGTGACCAGTGTGGACCCAAGGCTGATTATAGAGTATACTTATTCCAGTGCAAGAGAATAAGGATACTTAGTGCATTTCTCATTTCCAACCACTATATATATTTTTTACAAGTATGAATAATTGTTGAGTCTAAATAATTACAGATAATAACAGATGCGTATTGCAGTTCTCATGCATTTATTATTACTGATCATACTGTATGTTGGTGGAGGATTTAGTTCTGGAAGTAAATGACTGCTTTCTAATGGGGTTTCCTACAAGTGAAGGCCAACACAGCAGACTGCTAAAAACTGTTTGAGATCCATATATTTTCAGTCATATAACTGTTCTGCCAAAAGACGTGTGCACTCAAAACCTCTCTCTAAAAAATTGTCCTCTGTCCCTCCCTCCCATCTTTCTCTCTCTCTCTCTCTCTCTCTTTATGTTAGCCAAAGTAAACACAGCAGCACCGGTGCGGGCCATGAAGGACATGGACAGAGAGAGGAACAAACTTTGAAAAGGTGTTTGTCGGGTCCGGGCAAAACCTCGGTGAAATAATTTTAGTATTGAGTATTTACTCAGGTCAGGGCGATACGTGTGCCCCCCGACTGGGGATTTGCCGTTGTGACTGTAGGGGCGTGCACTGCAGGGCCATGCATTGCCTTTTAGAGACTGCAAACACTTTCAGTTTGAGTTTCTGACAGTTATTTATGACTGTGCTCTGCTGAATGCTGTATTTTTCTGTCTTCTAGTCATTATTCACCTTCACTCTGGACCACCATCTGTTTTCAGTGTGTGGACAGCAGGGCATTTATCAAAATAGTTCCACACACACACATACAGCCCCCCAAACCCCCGGTCTGCAACACCTACAGATGTTGAGCATTATAACCACCTGTTTTGGTGTATCATAGCACACCTAGATTTACCACAGTCCAAATGTTTTTAATTTAGTAATCACATACTATAACTGCAAAATGTGCTTTACTGTACGTCTGGGATACACGTAGGTTATGAAATTTGAGCACCGAATCAACTGTGCAGCAGCCAGTCCCTTATGAAAGTGCATTCTGTTTAGTGTGTGGAAAGCGTGGCCTGAGACAGGTTGATTATACTGGCTCCTCCAGCATCTGGTCTCATGTCTATATACATGTCCCATACATCCACCCTCATTACAGTCAGCTTTCCACTCCGTATGTGGCTTTCCTAACACCCCCCCCCCCCCCACACACACACACACTCCCTGAGCTCCCTGTTGAACTAGTTGACCTGCGGACCGGGGTGATTGAGGGTGAAGTTCAAAGCCGTACGGGCTGCGCAGGTTGACTGGTGTGTGTGGACCTAATGTGCTGCTCCCGCTTAAACCCTTCACCGCCGCGGCCCAACTGTCTGTTCCAGGGTCTGCGGACCCGCCCCGCCGCTCCTGCTGCACTCGGGCCAAGTCACATGGCTCCCCACCGCCAGTCCGCCACTTCACAAAGCCCATTACGCTATTGTTCTGCTCTGAGGACAACAGCAGGAGGCGGGACAGAGATCCCAGTGAAGAGGAGCATCAGTGGACACAGGGCTTTATCATTCATTACATAAGGACCAAGGGGAGATTTTTATCAATGGTATAATCCTTTTTCTTTTTTATGGTATGCTTCTTACTGTAAAAGGTGCTAGCCTTGGGACATGCTTTATGGTTTGTTTGTTTTTTCAGTTATTGTTATTGCTATTTGTTAAGTTTAAAAAATGCATTTACAGTATGTGTATGTTTGTTGTGTATTTATGTCATTGTTTACGTTTGTATGTGTGTTTTCATGTGTATTTGTGTGTTTCTGTGTGTGTGTGTGTGTGTGTGTGTGTGTGTTTGTGTTTGTGTTTAGCTCTGTCCATGTGAGTTGTGTCCATCCGTTCCGTGTCCGTGCACATGTGTGTGACAGGCCGGCACTCTCCACCCCCCGGCTCTCCGCCTGTCTGTCCTGCTGTGCCGCTCAGCTGCGTCCCCCAATCCAATGGAGCCCAGCCCAGCCCAGCTCAGACCAGCCCAGCCCAGCCCAGCCCAGCGTCACCAAACTCCCTCATCAGGCTGACACAAAGCTGGAGGCGTACGGCTAAAAATAACCCCAGACAACGCCGCTGCACACAACACAACAGCACGCCGCGCTGCACTGCACTGCGCTACCCTTCACTACCCCACTCTGCTGCACACACGCTCAACAACAGGCACAGACACACGCACGCACGCATGTACACACATGTACACACACACACACACACACACACACACACACACACACACACACACACACACACACACACACACACACACACACACACACACACACACACACACACACACACAGGCCTGCAACAATCAACAAGAGAGCTCTGTCCTGAGCAAGGGGTTGTGCAACCTGTTATAGTTTGACAAACAGGATGGGAGCAAACGCAAATCAAATTGGTGGACACATGTTTAGTGTCCTTGCAGTCCTTTGAATGAGTTGCACCTTACTAGCACTGACACAACCGTCTATAATTGAATGACAGAGAGGAAAGCCTACAGAAAACAGGTCACATATTACGTTCATTGTAGCAGTGTACTGTACTATCTAACACTAATATTATCCTTGTCCTAACCTTGAACCTGAGAGCATCCTATTAGATAATACGAATACTAAGTAAGTACATAATACTGAGTCACTTCTAGGCCAAATGCTCACATACTCCCAAATCTATGGCTACATGTACACTATGTTGGATACAAATGTATCCAACGTACTTTTGTTATGATTCACCCTCCCTTCCACACTAGACCATCAGATCAGCGTATCCGAAGTGGAGTGATTTGGATCCGCTGGAGACCCCGAACTCATTTTGCTCCGCAGCCGTATCGGACGAATGTGGACTGTGTGTATAGTAACCATAGACTGTAAAAAATAGTAACATATAGGACAAAGTCACTCACACGAAGCCTGTTGCTTGTGTGTAACTATGCATTTATGATTAATCACATTGCAATGTGGCAATTCATGCTAAATACGCCAGAAATAACTTTTTAACATTATAACATATGTTCATATCTTTAAAAGGATAAGCACCACTTGCATCATCCTCTGCGGATTAAAATCATACAGTAACATAACCTATTTTCCTTGTCCAGTTGACATGGTGATTAAAACGTTACATCAGACAATATAATATGGCTCTCTGCCATGGGGCACATTCTTGGCTGAAGAGAAGCGCTTCATCGAGTGTTTGTGTCGTACATTTCAATTTGGCAGACAGACTCTGAAAGGCTCTGTGTGTCCAGCCGTTCAACTGGTCATCTGGCCAAGTGTTTTGGACGAAGCCCTATCAAATCTGCTCAGCTGCATCTCGCTGTAGTGTGTGGGTGTTGATAGATGCTTTATGTTAGGGTAATCTGGGGCCAATTCAGCTCTTAAAATAGAACGGATAAGCCTTCATGAGCCACTGTCAGAGAAGAGTACTCTCTCTCTCTCTCTCTCTTTCTCCCTCTCTCTCTCTCTCTCTCTCTCTCTCACACACACTTTCTCTCTTTCACTTTCTAGTCTAGTAGTCTGGCAAGGAGGTGAAAGGTTTTAAGGGCACATCTCTCAATCTCATTCTTTAGAGGAGAGGAGACAATAACTTTATCTATTAATACTTAGCAAAGCAGTAGCCTTACTATTCTTAACTGCCAGTGCAAGTTATTTCTTGGCGCACATTGTGACATGTAACTTTATAGAATATGGGTAAGATAAGCTCAGTGGTAAACACATTAATGTGTACTGTACTGTATGCTGTAAGTCCCCCTTACCTAGCCTCCTCTGAAATCACTGGAACTATTGCTTTCCTAAAATGGTTACTAGATATATCTGCACTGTATATCAGCTCCAAGAAATATTTTATTTATTCTAAAAAGGCAACGTTTCGATCTCAACAGATTTTCATCAGGCAAATAAGAACTTCTTATTTCTTAGTTCTTATTTGCCTTATAAAGATCTGTTGAGACCAAAACGTTGCCTTTTTAGAATAAATAAAGTGTTTCTTGGAGCCCATATACAGTGTGCAGACCATTTCCTTCTCTCTCTCACGTTTTGTCTGGCCCCATGTTAAAACATATTCTGGATGTTCGCACCCGTTTCCACAAATCTGACAAGATTTCACAAATTAAAGGAACAGCAATGACAAATGTAATGATTTATTCATATATCAACATTCTTCCGCCGAGAGATATATATTTTCATATCAGAATGGTTGCGAAGATGCAGCAAGTCTAACTTTTGTATATCTAAGGCGGACTTCAAAATAACTCAAAACACATAGCAGCCAGATGAGAATAAAAAAAATGACATCTGCCCCCACTCAAATTCAATGGTGCTTTAACAGTTATGGTCATGGCAACTGGATTAAAAAAAAAGAGATTTTACTCATATTTTTGGTCATTGTGTATGCCTTTGGTATTAGTGAGTAAATGAATGACTGACTGCTAAATGATTGAAAAGAGGATACAGACAGGAAGAATTCCCTGATGGTTACGGTGATGCAATATGTGGTCATTCCTGAGGAAAACAACAGCCACTGCAATAAATCTGTCCATGGTGCAATCATGTGATTCCTGGCAAATGGCAAACGTCTAATATTTACATTCCTGACACCTACATGAAATATACGCTATTGAAGGGAAGATGACGCATCTCCTTATGGGAATGATGAGATAGCACAGAGCTCCAGGATACAAGTCACAGTTTTAAACGAAACAAACAAACCCTCTGGACAATTACTGCTAATATGACTGTTGCCACTGAATTAAAATGTAATGCAATTCATAACCCCTTTTATGATGGATACCAGGGAGGGATATTCCTTTTCTCATGGAAATTATGGGATAGCTATTCTGGCATACAAACAGCTTGAGCATAACTCATGAAGACGACTATAACACTACATCTAGATCCAGAACTCATAGGGACTATCGGCGAAATCTCACTGATCTTTTTATTTCTGCAGAAAGATGAAACATTATTCTTGGTACTGAAGCAAAATGCTGGATAACTTCTGGAAATGCACAGACCACATACTGGCCAATGACCTGAGGAAATACTGTCGTCTCTCAGTGGAGGCATTGTCTTGTGTTCTTGAGCGGAACGAAGAAGCTTTTGAGGCACCCAGGGGCCTGCCAGTTCACTCCTTAGTGTGTCCAGATCTAATTTTATTTTTATTTATTTAGCAAAGGAAGGAATGAACTATGATGTGGAACTCGACAATCTAACAAATGAAACCATTATTTGCCATTCTCCTTAAGAGCCTTGTGTATTAAACTTCAAAACAAAACCTTCTTTCTCCTATCTCACACTGTGTAACTTTATTGCATGCTTACAAATATATTCTTACAAATAATTCAACATTGTGTTGTCTTGTTTTAATTATGTTACAGCAGTCAGAAAGTCCTTCCTTATGGGTCACAAAGAAGTACAAAAGTATGGACCAAAAGAAACTAAAGGCTGAGTGTATGGAGACCTGATACAGTTACTCCATGTGGCACTGTTTCTGCCTTTAGGCATAGTGTGAGATTGCCATTGACTAGGTCTACATTTGCGGCTGATGAGACCATCCATTTTAATTATGTGTGTGCAATACCCTCGACAGACAGACCTGCCCCTCCATCAACTACATAAGCTCAGTGGCTTGCTGGAGAGAGCTACAGTAGCTTTCACTGACAATAATGTGGAACTAGATATGAACTAGATATGGTTTAAAATGAAATTTAGTTTTTGTGTTTGATTATTTAAAACTGTGAATTTGTAAACAATTTAATCTCATACTACATCATCTATTACATAACAATGGACAATATAAACCCATCAACTATTTTACTCAGATGTTCTTCATGAAACCATATATATTACACTATGGGAAGGTTACTTTAACCTAAACATGATGACCTAATCTATAGTCTGCATGTGTTATGCTGACACTACAGCAGTGCTATCATTGTTGTTACACGGGCAACTAGCACGCTAGCTCAGTCTGCCTCCGTTACACTCACCTCCCTAAATCCTCACTCCCATCCAGGTCACGGCACCAATGTCACAAGATCAGTTCGTTCGCCACTCACAGGCCTCTGCCTCAGTTACATATACAATCCATTTTGTTTAGAGGAATTGGCCTATTCTTTCAGCAAATGTGTGTATATACTGTACAGTAGTACATCAACATCCAGACTAAAATTTAGCCATAATCCACCAGGCACTGAGGGGCCCAAGATAAGATTAAGGGCATACCTTAGAACACATTCCTTTGGCTTGCCAGAGAGTGGACTGATGCAATGCAGCCCTCTGCCAAACATGTAGTCTTTTATCATTAATCACACAGCAATCAACTATGTGTAACATGTGCCAATGTCAGCCCTTGTAATTATTAAGTATAAGTATAAGTATATATACTTTTTTGATCCTGTGAGGGAAATTTGGTCTCTGCATTTAACCCAATCAGTGAATTAGTGTAACACAAACAGCACACAGTGAGGTGAAGCACACACTAATCCCGGCGCAGTGAGCTGCCTGCTTCAACGGCGGCGCTCGGGGAGCAGTGAGGGGTTAGGTGCCTTGCTCAAGGGCACTTCAGCCGCGGCCCACTGGTCGGGGCTCGAACCGGCAACCCTCCGGTTACAAGTCCAGAGTGCTAACCAGTGGGCCACGGCTGTCAAAATTAAATATATTATATATTATAATATATTAATTAAATATTAAGACATATGTGTTTTTTGTTACATAATGTGGACAGCCTTGAGATAAGAGAATGAAGTATATCAAATAAATCAAAGTTGCCTATATTTGTTCTATAATAAATTATATGTAGAACATAAAGGGTTCTGTTGTAAAACATAGGTGTTGGCAAATCTCTCAGCCTTCAGGGATTCAATTTAAGTTGCTAAGATCACCTGAGGAGTAGCCTATACTTAACATGGCTGGCACACACCACAAATATACAAACACAAAATCTTAAAACTCTCCTCCCTCCTCAGCTAACACACACACACAAACACACACACACACACACACTTTCAACTCCACCCCTCTTGCTAACACACACACACAAGGATTGCTTGTTCCTGAAACTGTGCACCTCTGTTTTCCACCCTGTTATTAAAAGTAATGCTCCATCAAGCTTTGCCGCATAGGCTCACACAGACTCAGTCATTAGATATTCATGGTAAGGCACACATTGCTTTCTCCTTCTCACTCTACATAAATCAATAGATCTATGGGTGTACAAAGTTGGACCAAAACTGGTACGATGTTACCATAAATAGCCTATCACATGTTTATGAAGTTACATTAGTCTAAAATTCCCATATTATTATTGTTGTTATTACATAAACTGTAGAACTGTCACTGGGAGGTAAATGTTTCAAACAGGCATATAGCCTACAGTAATCAACAATGCCTCTGAATGGCTCTGAATGACCTACCTACAACCAACTGTATCAGGATTCAAAGATGCATGCGGATAATGTCTGGGTAAACTCTGTAGGCTTAAACTGATCTATAACAAGTTGCAAGTTCACCCTCCGTGGGTTGGGGGTTTGCATTCCCTACTCAGAATGGTAGGTTTGATGTCAGCCGACACTTGGCCTCCCTTACTTTTGCGCTTGTGCGCACTCTCATAATTTATGCGCGATGGAACCAGAAGTATATTATTTGCCTTTAAACTATCATTTCATCACACACGTTTTCAAGCTCTCTAGCTGATCTCAAGCAATTAGCTTTCGCAGCATAACCCTTGTTATACTGTGCTATTTATTACCACAGATAGAACACGTGCGCATAGGCTACAAACCTGAATGAAACTACATTTCCATCTCACTTTCGATTTCAGAAATAGTAGCCTATATCATGTCACTCATACACGTGTTGAACAAAGACGTTTGAGTGAGTGTGAGTAGAGAAATGGTGATGTTTGCGGGTTATTCTTTTGGGCAGAACGTCTGTGTTTAACTGCTTCTGAACTCACTCACCCGATTGTTCTGGTCAGTCTCTTTGACATCCTCCTCTAGCACCCCTTGTCTTATCATAAGTTTGACCATCGCAGGGTTGTTGGTACAACATGCCTGAAACAACGATAGAGGTTCCGGACTCTCAGGGGATCCTTCAGTGTCATCATATGCGACCAGTGGGTAAAAAGAGTCATCCGAGGCGATGCTTCTGGTGTCTGGTAGTTCCGAGAACTCATCATACTCTTCAAAATCCCCATCGTCATAACCTTCGGATTCATAGGAACCGAGATGGTCATTTTCTGACAAAACGACTTGCGTGTCTGCTACGGGATGTACTTGAGCTACACCGACAGTTCTACCCAGCTGAACTTGTTTGCTTCTAAGTGGAGATCCCCCTCCATCCCTGTCCTCTGTTATCAGCACCATTTAACCCTTTGGGAAAAGCCTGAGGGAATAAAAACGTGTGTTGGTTCCAAATACGATTTTGACTGGTCTTCCAACATGAAGGTCCTAAGACAACTCTATTATGCCAATAAAGAGAGAAAAAACACTTTGTGAAACTTATACTACTCCAGCAAGGTTATAGCCTAATTCTATTATTGTCGTATTTCCAGAATCGTGGGCATTTGGGGGGACAGTCACTGTTCACGCCATAAAAACTATTAAAAATACACTGTACATGTAAAAAGCCAGATATTCCAAAACGTCAATAGCACGTACTGCTCCATCCTGGGAAACAACGTAGCTCAACAATCCCAGAGTAATGTGAAACTCCAAGAGAAAATTGACACAAGTCTCCACATTAGGCGCAATGGTTAGAAAAATTTCTTCCGAACAGTGCTGCTCTTCTGGACTGTCATCTTCAAGGACAAAGTTGGCGAACCTTCTCTGCGCGCTGACTGGGACGTTCCATGGACAAGCTATCGGGCAAGTGGGTTAGTAAGAACGATGCAGGCTAGACTCCAGTGCAGAAGTAGGCGTTTTCTAAAATCTAGAGCCATAATCCGATTAAATCCCCCCTCCCTCAATCCCCCCTCTTGCTCATTCACTCTCTCAGCCGGCCCCGTCCCCAGACTTTTCCCGACTAAAGTTAATATGGACAGTGTTCTAGCCTGTTCAACCCGCGTCTTCGTCTCTTGCCACATGCTGTTGATCTCATCACTTCCTATTTCACATCATTTGCCGTTGGTTAACACGTTTATCCATCGGTCGGTGTCGGTGGATTCGTCAGCATCTTTTGATTTGAAATAAGAAACTTGCTGATGGGGAAATCTTCAGCATTGGGAACCCCCAAACATAGTTCTGAACTCGTTTCCTAGTAGCCTAAAACAAGCAAACAAAGAATTTGCATATGTCCCGAGGACATATTTGTTTATGTAATTTGATCCCTTTGCCATCTGTTGACATGTACATCTAGTTGCACTAGATAATCCTAGGCTATTTCAAGATAAATATTGCTATTCATATTGTTATTGTTCCAATATTATTAGGGCATAATGTCATAGGCCTAAACCAGAAATATTGTATATTTATAAATCCATTGTGAGGTGCATTTGACCTAAATATTCCAATGGCACAATCTGCCTCTATTTGGATAGGGATTATGAGAAGAACTCGTTTGTAGCCCATCACACAAACATTGTTACTTTCTATGTTCTTTTGTTAACTACATTCGGTCTTAGAAGCCATTTCAAAGACAATCACACAGAGGCTGTTGTGGAAGTCCAGTGTCTCAGATGTGGACAATATGACTGGTTTTAGGTCTGCTAATGACTGATCTCATCCTGGTTTCCCACACTGTAATTATCTCTCTCTCTCTCTCTCTTTCTCTTTCTCGCTCTCTCAAACA
Organism: Alosa sapidissima; assembly: GCF_018492685.1. Taxonomy (NCBI): domain Eukaryota; kingdom Metazoa; phylum Chordata; class Actinopteri; order Clupeiformes; family Clupeidae; genus Alosa; species Alosa sapidissima. Next base: position 8,001,982 of record NC_055973.1, on the reverse strand, counting down.
CACACACACACACACACTCTCACACTCACTCACTCACTCTCACACACACACACACACACACACACACACACACACACACACACACACAGAGAGAGAGAGAGAGAGAGAGAGAGAGAGAGAGAGAGAGAGAGAGAGAGAGAGAGAGAGAGAGATGCCTCGGGTGAATGTTTTGTTGTAGGCCAATAGAGCATATCCAGCCTATAGTATGTTTTAGGAACAGGTTCAAGTTTCTTGATAGTGTTTTATAAAAAGGCATGTATTACCCCATGTGTTGGCAAAGTTAATGTAGGCTATAACTTCCCTCACTCTCCACCTCAAGCTGGTGTGTGGTGAGCGTTCTGGCGCATAATGGCTGCCGTGCATCACCCAGGTGGGTGCTACACATTGGTGGTGGTTAGTGAGGTTCCCCTTCACTGTGAAACGCTTTGAGTGATGTGAATATAAATGTAATGTTATGGTTATGGTTATGGATTTAGCAGACGCCTTTGTCCATAATGTGTTGTTGATGATGTGTTCAAAGTTCAAAAAAAAAAAAAAAAATCAGTGTATAGCTTGTTTAAATGCTTGTTTAGTGAATTATATAGTCTGTGCAGACAATAGAGCACTGTTTCTTTGGCACAATGTTAATAATTTTCATAGCACATATAATAACAGGCCCATATCAACCACCCTTACTGTGAAGCAGGTTTGTGGGTGGTTGTCAGTACTGATGTCGCATCTTACAGCTTCATTACCTGCTATATCCACAGCTAATAAAATATAAGACATTGCTGATGTAATTCGTTACTTGCCCTGAGTAACCTATCGGGATGCATTATAAAATACATTTTATGCCATGTATTCTAATCTGTAGTGGAATACGTCTCAACACTGACTATTACTGTCTCTCTTTATTTGTTAAGAGGCGAATTAAAGCTAGACAAATGTGTCCAAATGCACAAAAGCCGCAACTGCCTATTGCCCAGTGAGTCAATTGCATCTCTCACATACTTCTATTTATCCATCTAAATGAACATTTGTTCCTTTCTTCCAAATGGCTATAGGCCACTGAATAGGTTGACTGATAAAATGCATGCCCATGCAGCTGTAGTTCAAGCCATTCAATGTATCTGTGATTTATTACTTGTCTGTTAGATGAAGTAATATATGTATTCATGACTGACCATACAAAACAGACTGTGACCCGGTCCCCTTCTTGTAACCCCCAAGCCCACCCTTTGCCACCAGACCCCCATTACCTCAGTGTACAGCGGACAGATAAGGGTTGTAATTGCTGTGGATAATTAGCTATTTGCTCAGTGCCAGAACAGCTGTGAACTAGACTGCAGCTGTGAATAGTTTGCTCGCTGGCTTGCTCACTCACTCTGACTCCCTCACTCATTCACCAACTCATTCATCAACTCTGTCTCTCACTCACTCACTCACAAATGTCCCTAAGTCACAGCAGCACAGAACAATACTCACCCATTCACTCATTCATAGTTTGCTCGCTTGCTCACTCACTCACTCTAACTCACTCAGTCATCCACACATTATCTCTCACTATCACTCACAAAATCCCCCACAGAGTCACAGCAGCACAGAACAATATAGGTCTAATAGTGCAGTGAATTCAGAGTCGGGCTTCAAGATTTCAACAAATTTGCTACTGCATTTTGTGATTTAACTAACTCACTGTGTGTGTGTGTGTGAGTGTGTGTGTGTGTGAGAGTGTCTGCACATGTACATGAAGGTCTTGATTGTTGAGAACACATGCATGTCAAGAGGGAAGAGTGAAGACATTTAGTAACTGGAGTTGGCGGTGCTCTCAGTCCAGCCAAGGCCACTCTCAGGGCTATCAGGAAGCGGATCTCTGCAGCGTTATAACCAGCCTCACTGAGAACCTTGAGCCTCATGGCCAGGTTAAAGGTGTGGTTTGTCAGCTGGGAGGATGTAGTGCACAGTGTCAGGGGCAGCTCGTAAATTAGCCCAAAGTCTATAGCAAACTCTACCATCAAACATTGGTTCAAAAGATGTGTATTCATGATTGAAAAGAAAACGTTTTGATATTGCTCAACTCCTTACATGACCTATATGGCAGAATTACTTACACTGCCACTGAGGTGTATTTTTTTGAAACTTCATTTAATTTTGTTATTAACTTAGTGTGTTATTTCCAGGAAGTCAATTTCCTGTGTTTGAATGCCGTATTTCACAAATTCACAAGCAGTTTCATCTTTTCAAATATTCTTCAGTTTCATTTCATTTAATTATCAACAAGACCCATGGCAAGTGCAGCCTGTCCGGTATAAAAGTTAATTTGTGTGCCCTGGCCACAAACATTTACTGCAACCACTAATGTCTATGTCCCATTATCAGATTAAATATGGCATCCTTGATGCTATGCTGAAGGATGCTATGGCTGAAAAAAGGAAAACCAGCATGCAGGGCATTTCTAGTCTAATTAATGCCACTTGGCACTGTGGGTCAATCAGCTAATTACAAAGTACTTGGAGAACAAGAGAGGAGATGTACTATTGCAAGTGACCTTCTCGGGGAAACCTAAACAAACATAGGAGGCCCTATTGAATGAAAATAATTTGCCAGCTTCACCCAGCCCTCCAAATTGCAATTAACGCGACCTAATCATTTCTCCCTCTTCTTTCTTCTAATCTAGCTGGGACCCCGTGTTAACCTCCTATTCAACAAATCAAAGTGAGATTGTGTGTTTATGTGCAGTGCTTGTCAATATTCTTGTCTGATTATGTGTTGTGATTAAACACAGCTAACATGAGGCTCTTGATATGTGGAGTTTTGGGGGGGATTTGCTGAAGTGGATTTGCAATCTGCCTGGCAGCCCATGGGAGAGTTGGATTTCCAAATTGCTAAACAAAACGAAAAATGAATGAGTCACTTGTGTCATTGTTGTTAAGAAGTACCCATGACCTCTATTGCGGTAAAAGGACAGGGGAGAGAGAGAGCAAGACAGAGGGGAAGTTCGACGTTCGGCAAAAACAGGAACAGAGACTACAACATCAGTAATTAGCGGACCATATTTTAATTCATACAGTAAAGTGTGTGTGTGTGTGTGTGTGGGGGGGGGGGGGGGGGGGGGGCGGCGCATTTATCACAATGCCCACAACATGAAACATAATCCATCTTCCACACATTCAGTTCAACCATTGAGTTCTGCGGTGGCCTCAGGCCGCCAAACATTACACCCAGTGACCATCTGCAACCAATCAGGACCAGGCTCTACTCAGCGTTTTCACCAGAGAGGCTTGTAAAGTCCGAGGGCAGAACCATGCCTCCTCTGTGTCCCCTGAAAGAGGAGGGGGAGAATTAAACAAATGTGGCAAATTGGTATCATGTGTACCCTGATACCGAGGCATTACAGAGGAAATGGCTCTCATGTCATGTTTTGTTCCATGTCCTGGCTCTACAACACTGCATGAATATTCATCGATTGTCTTGTACTGTACCATGTTAAGCACACACCATAAACCCCATGGGGCTTTGAGGGGGTCTTGTCCCACCTACTTCCTATCATGACGTACTGTATGGTCCTGGTCTGATTTTCTCCTCAGCTGCTCTTACTCACAACCTTCCGTATCCGGTAACTATCAGGCATGCATTCCCAGTAGTGATGTTCTTTACAATATCTGTCGAGCATCCTGCCAAGATTTTATGTCTAGGTGACAACTGAGAATACCACTGAGAGTAGATGGGCAGATTTCCATAAAGTAACACCCTTATGTCAGGAGATGTAGAAAGTGCAGAGTGCTGCTCAATGATAATGTAAGTGCAGGCCAATCGATCCAACAGAAAATATGGAATAATTTTAACACTGAAGGAACACTGGTGATTGTAGGAAATTACAGTGGGCTTCATGGTGTGTATACACAAACGTGGGTTGTTTGTGTGTGTGTGTGTGTCTGTGTGCAAAGGGGATGGAGGGTGGAATAAACTTGGCCCCCACCACAAATACAGGAAACACAAAATCTCCTGACCTCATTTCCTTTCACGTCACTCCTCACCCACAAAACAAAACAAAACATGCCATCTGCTTATTGTTACCACCTCCTCTACAGCTACTTACCATGTGGACATACTACTGACAATAAAAAGTAATTCATAATTTACTGGTGATATTTTGGAGTTACTAATATTATATTACTTAACATTTGTGAACTGCATATAAAAAAAAACACTAAACCATTTACAAATACTACAGTTCTTGGGTTTACCATTTTCATATCTGTCAGTTGCAATGTCATTCTCACAATGTGAAGGTTTAGGTCTTGAGTTTTGAAAGTTTTATGCTGCAATTGTTAACATAGTGCGAAGTGCAGAGAAGGCATTTAATGGCTACAAGACAAATAGCCATCTAAGATCTAAGCTCTTGACATCAAAAGGGAGTCAAGCAAAAACATGAGATGCTGACTTCCTAACACAGTTGTGAGTAGTGAGCCTGCCAATCAGAAAGGGGCTTGCGGAACACTAACTGGAAGTCTGGCAAAGTACCATCAGGGATTACAGAGATGAGGCAGCACGAATCTCAGCAACTCATGGAACACAGCAAAGTCAATGGAGATGAAAGTGCTGAGTGTCAAAAAGACTGATTGCGTCATGACGCCATCGGTGGTGTGTGTTTGTATGTGGGTGTGTTTGTGTGTGTGTGTGTGTGTTTGTGTGAGGGACGCTGTTGCCAGCATCTGTTTTACATTTCAGTTTCAAAAGAGTGATCAGAACATGAGCTCGACACACGCGGTCAAGAGGTGACAGATCTCACAGGCAACATTAAGGGAGAGCATGGGAACTGTGTCCACCCCGTGACACCAGCAATCTACAGCACATCATCGCATTACTCTATGTCAACCGAACATTAGCATATGAGACAGTAAGGCTGAGTACTGAGATGCTTCAAAACTGTAAAAACAAATAAAAACAAACACGTTTCACGATCAGGGTAAGCCCTTGACATTATAACCACATCCATGTGTTTGTGCCTCAAAATATGTCATTATGTTGGATAGCGCCCTGTTATGATTAATGACTAGACATTTTTTTTATTCAAAAAATGTAGATTTATCTAAAAATTGATGTTTTAATTTTAAAACTACACCACTTTACCACATCATATTACAAAAATGCATCATGGGCAGAAAACTGGACCACACAAAATCCCTGCGGAGGACTGATTTGTGTTTCCGACGCTCTACTGATTCGTTCGAGAGCAACATGTGTTCAAGTCAAGAGCATCAAGCTACAGTCCAGCCAGTGTAACTTGTGGTTTGGATTTTTTTAAAGATCCTATGTGCTGCTGCTGTTTTGAGTCACCATTGACCATGGACTTTATTAATTGTTTTATGTAGCCTATCACACTCACATTTAATGGGTACGCTGGCGACTTTGCCGCACCGTCTATGCTGTTTGTGTTGGAGCGCTTTGGGTTGCACTCTGTGCATTAAAACGTGCTATATACATAAAGTTACCTTACCTACCTACCTACCTACCCTAAATTATGTCAACACAAACTACACTACAAATATTTAACGTTTAATGTTTCAGATGTCCACTCAAACACATCTATTGGATTGGAAGTACATATCCAAGAATTATCAATGACCATTCGCCATGAACATTTTTGGATGCAGATGAAACACATACAGACACACACACACGCACGCATGCATGGACATACAAACACACGAACGCACACACACACACACACACACACACACACACACACACACACACACACACACACACACACACACACACACGGCACGCGCACACACACGCACACTACACTTAATCATTATTATCAAACTGTGCAATAGGTAACAGTGACAACATGTCTTCTAATCTAGTAATAAAAATGACTCTTGTTTTATATTTAACACTTTATGTATATTTATATACTGTACTGACACTTTTCATTATGCCTCTCAACTCTCTCCTTCTGGGCCTCACCTCGTCCATGTGCGCTAGCTACACTAGGCCCAAGTCTTAGTTACTTTTTGCGGGTGGTGGAGAAATTGGACAATTGAATCATGCCTTCTTGTTTGGCTCTGCAAGTCACATAAAAACAAATACATGAGAGCATGAATTACACAATCCTTGGAAATGTCTTACAAAAGCTGGCGTTCTCTTATGTTGGAGAGCTCATTTGGCTAAAGTTTGTGAAGCAAAGTGCCTTGTAAAGACAGCCTTAACTAAGAATCATAGCACCCTTTTACTGGTAAGGAAATATTCCATGAACAACACATACAGGTTTCCTATGATAACAAGCATGATAACTGTTCTGATTACTGATAACTGTAAACTTTAATGATAATTAAACTGTCCTAAGAGTAAACTGTAAGTATCAATCTGCGGTCCGTTACTACTCTCTCTCTCAGAATTAGCATTCCTACAGCCCTGCACAGCTGTGCTTGATGGTTAATGAGGTGTGGCTTTAGAACTGACCTTTGTGGCCACAGAATATGCAAACACGCCTGTGTCTATTCTCAGATAGTCTGCAAGGTACGTTGTCAAATTCATTTGACATTTTTCACAGTCAAGCAGAAATTAATCTTGACTGACTGACATTTAAGAGAGGGCTCTCAAACATGAACTGAAATGATTCAAATTCATATACTGTTCTACTTCCAACTGATACAGAATCACAGCAACTCTACTGAGCCTTCCCAAGACAGCACCTATGACAGCAGGAATGGCCGTTACTTAGAAGGAAATGTTGTTATTAAAATTATGTGTATGTGTGTGTGTTTGGGCACGCATGTATATAAGTTTAGAAGAACATACATAGCCCTGTGTGTGTGTGTGTGTGTGTGTGTGTGTGTATCTACTTACGCAACTTCCTGTAGATTCTGTATGAAGCTGTTGATCTGGTCCTGTGGGAGATCTCCATCCAGGCGGGCCAAATATGTGTACAGACTCACAAACGTCTCATAGGGAATATGAGCAGCACTGCCCTCTGGGTCGTCAGTGAGGATCTCACACGCACACTTCAGAGCACTTATGATGGACTATGGGAGAAGAAAAACCATTTTTTGTTATCAAAATGTTATGGGCAGCATCTGTAGCACAATGTACAGCAGTTGTGCTACAGATTTATCGATTCATAGATTTTATATATTCCATGATACATTTAAGTTACAATTATATTAAATTAAGTTACAATTACAATTAAATTAAAATGAAAAGAATTCAACTGTGAAACATGCATAAGCCTACAGCCAAGAACATTAAAAGCCGCTGTTATGAGTGGGATTCTGAGCAATTAAAGGCTCAATGCTGCCACCTAGACATTACAAAGAGGAACTGCATACTGGTACAAACTTCACATTATAGGCTAGAGACAAACAGACATTCAAGGTACCATCAGAGATTCTAAGCGATTTCTAACACTTTTTTGACACATTCAAAGAATATCTCCTCATGATCCGCTAGCTCTCTATTCTGTGAATCAAGTGTTAAAATATATATAAACAGCCCTGGCTCCGTGAACTCCAACAATTTGGGGCAAGCCTGTCCCCCAAATATAACATTAACATAAAGGGGAGTTTGTGGAGGGGATTGGTTAGCTTTCCAGTGTTTTGTTGGTGTCTTGGTACAAATAGCAACGGGGCATGACGTCATTCAAATAACAACGGACAAGATGCCAGAATCGCTCTTTGTACCTTTAAAAAAGGAGAGCAATAGCTGTCGATGTTACATTTGCCAAATATCCTACTCACCCCACCCAGTGCACTGCATCCAAGAGCAAAGAACTCCATCCAATCAACCACATCACCGAAATTGCCCAGAGAAAAGAGTGAATCCAGTTGGTCTGAGGGCAGGCAGAGCCCTCTCCACTTCTCCTGCAACTCTGCTCTGCTCACAGACTTTTTGGGGGAAAGCTTTTAAAAGAAAATAACACACACATATCTTTATTACACAGCTTTCAATGGTGCAAGCACGGGGTAAATTTTTACATATTCTCTTCACAGAAAAAAGCATGTATTTCATTATGTATTTAAAAATTTTCTGCTTACTTGTTTGTGAAGGACTTTGAGAAGAGCTGGGGAGAGTCCAGAGGTTTGTGTCGTTGCTGTGGATGGTAGGCCTAATTCTAACCTCTCTTTGGCTGGAAGAATTTCACCTTTTGATAAAGCTGAAAAGTAACTATAACGAGGAGAATCTCCATCAGTGATGTAATTTGTTGTCTTATTGACTATGAAGTTCATTTATAAAATGCAAAGGCTATGATTTTGTGTTATAGTGAAACGATATATTGTCCTAATGGTACTTACGCAGCAGACCATTTAAGCACATCATCTGGCTGTGTTTTTATAGCTGCTTTGGTAAACTGTTTCAAAATATCAGGCAATTCTGGAGGAATGTTAATTTGTTGAGCACAGTACATCGTATCAGGTGGCGGCATTGTGGCACAGTAATTTTAAAGTACAATTGTCCTGAAACAACAAACAAAAGTAAATAATACAAAATGTTGTTAGGCAGGACTAAATGTTTTTCTTGTAGAGGATGCATCAACACAATGTCTGATCTTTAGTTTTAAGTTTTGAATTTACCACCGAAAATATCCTTTGCTCTCTGAATTTGGAGAAATAGTAGTAGGCCTAGCTAAGCTCTTTAGCAAGAATTGGGCTAGATTGCCTGCCCCACACACTGCCATTCAAAGTCTAATACCATTGCAAGCTGACAAGTGTTTTAGCAACAGCTTACTAGTTTACGTTATATGTAGACTTACCGTGAATAGAAACGGAGTGACGCTCTTAGAGCAAAAACATCCAAAGTACCAGCAAAGATATTTAAAATCGTGAAACAAATGGACATTTTCAGAATCAAAAATCAACCTAGCCGACTTTTCAATTGCCTAGCAACCATTGTTTGATCTTACGTCACGTAGCAACCAAAGATAAAATTCTAGTCACGTGTTAGGTTGCCAAATATTTAGATTCAGCTCTAAAACGAGTGCAAGACATACTATACACTATAAATGATTTACAGCAGATAACTCAGTTTATAAATATTTTTTAAAAATCAGTTAGTTTTTCACCTCTTCTGTTTAAACTCGAAATAGGCTTCCAATGACTGCTTGCTAGTCAAAACTGAAAGTCCTCCTTAAAAACAAGATTATTATGCCTTAGTAATGACACCATTTCTTCAAATAACACTATTACTGTTGCATGCATTTAACTTTACTACATATCACAAGTAAGTAACGTCATGCAAAAAATGCAAAATGCAAAATACAAATGCAAAATCTGGCAACTGTTTTCTGGCGTTTGCTGTACTTGGAAAAATGTAGTGCTAGCATATTTCATTTGTTTTGTCCACGTAGTATGAGGGTTACAGAAGTTGTTGCTGTCAGTGTCAGTAAATACAGGAATGTCACTGTATACAGTAGATTAACATTTTAGATTGCATTTGCTGTTGCTTGACACACGCGGTTTAGAATTGACCATAGACCGTAAACAAAGTGAAAGTAAGTTTGACCTAAACTAAGCTAAAGTAATTTCCGGATAGCAATAACGTAACATGTTAATTCAGCGCTCTGGTGCACGATGTCAGTTTGTTGATAACCCTCTTTATTTTCTCGTATCATAACGTTATCATAACTTATTCGGACTTGCGTCAGTGCTCTTGTCAACACGAAGTTGCCTGAAAATCACAGTCTGCTGAAGCAAAAGTACGCTAACCTGGCAGTGCAGCGTCTTATTGAAATGGATGTGCAGACATATTTAAAACGCATTGGTTACTCTGGGCCAGTCGTGCCAAGGTTAGAAACTTTGCAGGAGATACACCGCTGCCATATGTTAGCGGTGCCTTTTGAGAGCCTCACCATTCATAGTGGTGGAAAAATTAAATTGGAACTTTCCTGGATCTATGAAAAAATAGTCGTGGAGCGTCGAGGAGGTTTTTGTTTCGAAAACAACGGACTTCTTTCCTGGCTTTTGGCTCAGTTGGGATTCCAAGTAACCATACTCGCAGCCCATGTGAGAAACCGATTCACATGTTTGTACGGTCCCCCTTTTGATCACATTGTCATAATGGTGACCCTCGAGGGACACAGGTGGCTATGTGATGTGGGCTTCGGGGCTTGCTATGAGCTACCCCTCTCTCTTGAAACACTCAGTCCTCAAAAGCAGGTTCATGGAGTCTTTCGGCTGAGACATCAAGGAGATATGATCTTTCTGGAGAGCAGTGCAGAAGCACAAGGTGATGGTGTGCAAGGTGAAGTAAAAGATACAACTCTGGGAGGTGAGATAAGTTGGACAGAGCTCTACAAGTTCACCCTCCAGCCTCGACAGTTGGAGGATTTCAGAAATATGTGTGAATATCACCAGACCTCCCCCAGCTCTCTCTTCTACTGCAAGTCTCTCTGCTCTCTCCTTTTGCCCCATGGCAGGATCACATACATGGGTCATAAACTAATAGTCACCACTTACCCGACAGAAGACGGACGCCCTGTGGTAAAAACCACACAAGATCTAACTGATGATGAGATACCACACATGTTAAAAGACAAGTTTGACATTGAGCTTTCTTCTCCACTCATTCCAAAGGATGCAGACATTGTGCCTCCCTCAGTCAAGTACTAACACAGTGACTGTTCTGAGAACCAAATATACATTTATAAACTGTATCACAACATGCCCATATGATATACAGGGATGTAGTGGTAAAATAAGAAGTGGGTAAACTATGAATTCTGTGATCACGGTAAAGTGGGCTGCACGATGTTATGCGGTATCGGATCTTTAGAAAAGGCATTCAGAACATGTCTGATGATGGTGGAGGTTACTGTCCAATGTTTATAATAATACAAGTGGTATTAAATGGTTCCTAGAGTGTTGAAGAGTGTACATATTGTGATTGTGGATAATACCGTGTTATTTTTAAAAAGTTGCAATTGGTGAATAAACTCTTTTGAGAGGTGCATAAACTTCTGAGGTGGGTAAACTGTGTTTACTTGTGTTTAGCCTCCACTACATCCCTGCCCATATACATTCCAATGCTACAGACAACTCATTACCTTGGTAGGCAGTGCCACCCAGATCACTCCAGTTCTGGCTGACTCACTCTCCTGCTGATACTTTTCACATTCAGAGCTTGACTATGGGTGGTTCCCCCTTTCATGCCAGAAGCTCTTAGCAAGCATCAGTTTATGGAATGAAGCTATGTTTTTGTACTGTATTTGAATATAGACTGAATTGGCTTTGAAAATACTGCCCTGATGAAAACTGTATAGTTGAAACGCATTGGCATGTAGCCAATTTTGATTAAAGGCTTTTTATATTTATCAGGAGTGCCTCATTTTTCTTATTCAAGTTTACTTAATAGACTATTTGAACTTCTAAAAGAATGCACTATTAAGTCTACCGTATTTTACCTATGCATAAGCCACATGAGGCTAACTATGTATTAAGATCGTATAAAGTTAAAAAAATCTGTGATCCCCCCCCCCCCCCATAATCCCTGATTTTTAAGCAATTAAATTAATAATTGTATTAACTTTCACCTGGCTCACTGACTTTTATATCATGACATATTCAAGTAAAATATGTGTGTATGATGGTGGTACACATTTTGAATTGCAGTATATTAGCCCTTTAACACAAAATAGTGACAATTTGCTTTAATAAATTAATATACATTTTTAGAAATGTACAATGGTTGTTCTATTAATCAATGTGTGTGAGGTATTTACATATGTACAGTCCTCAGTACGTTGCAAGGCAATGACAACACACACACACACACACACACACACACACACACACACAATGCGCGCACACACGTTCACACACCCACATACAATTGTCACGACACAACCAAATGGCAAATTAGCTGTACAATTTCATGATTGACATCTTATGCATGCTAGTCTTGGGGCGGGTAGACTGGTGGAGGAGCAGCACTAACTCTGTTTGCCTTTCTCTCATAATTTACCAGACGTTGCCCCACAAGATACCTGGAGTGAAACAAACAAACAAAAAACAGCGTTACAGAATACGGAGAGCATGAGGCATTGCACATTACGTTTACATGAAATGGAACAAATTGTTCAACTCACTTGTCATTTTTGATGTGTTCGTAAAGCCGCTTGAACTGGCGGATTTGGAAGGTGAGGATCCCCAGCAGTGAGACCACCATGAGCAGGAAGGGGTAGATCCTCCTCTGGACCAGGATGCGCATCTCAGGGGTCACTCCTGCACAGCAATAAACCCGTCCACTCAGACCTCATACAGCTTACACTCATAGATGCTGCACATCATTATACGTTACATTACATTTGTACAAGGACAGGTTTTGTACAAGGACAGGTTTTGTACAAGGACAGGTTTTCGGCCATCAGTGTTATATTATTATGTCCTCCCTACAACTTCAGTGCACCTATCCACCATGTTGTGGATTTTGGTCTTACTTTTTGCCATTAGCACCTTAGCCATGACTCAACAACTCACTCACTCCGATGTAGTCACACAGCTAATGAGCTCTGTACACTAGCCACTAGCGTAGTGACAAATTTGTCTTTGTCTTGAAGTTGGTAAACCAGTTTCCTGTTTGTTGAAATCACTGTCAACAAGCACCTGAAGACGAGTGCTTCAGTTGTACCAAAACAAGAAATACAATGTACGCGACTGTTTTTAAGCTTCTTAAAACGGTGTGTGGCTCTAAAGAGCACTGCTGTGTGCCCCTCTGCTTGGCTTCAAGTCAATATAAAAGTGATTTTAGCTTCCAAATTTTTCCTGAAAATGCCAGCCTACGTACACAGTGGCTGAACAAAATAGGATTTTTGGTGCCAGAGCACACATTTTAGTACAACTGACTCACTCATCTTCAGTATTGTGTTACTCAAACCCATATTGTTACAGTTTCAGTATAAGACAAGTCTATGAAAAAATACAATGCTAATTTCTTAATTAACTGCGATTTAAAATTGCCGAACTTACCAATGAGGGGAGTAATCCCAACAGCAATCACATAGGGCACAGCAAGAGAGAGCAGCAAAACTGAAATGACTGGAGCCGCCAGCTTCCGGATTATGAAATGTAGATCAATGTTGCGGATGCCATTGGCATACACCTTTGTAAACACAAAATACACAAAACAAATTAACAAACGGCTAAAAGATAGAGTGGCATTTATACAATTAGTGACTCAGGCAATTGATTAGTCTCATGGGATCAGGTGGCGTGACATAACAAGAGACCACAGTGTGGAGTCAGTTCACAAGGTTATGTTGTTGAAGCTGCTTGTATGTTTGTCTATGAGCAGGATTACATAAAATCAGGATTACATAAAATCAACTAGCCTGATTTTGATGAAACTTGATGCAGAGGTAGCATGGGCTAGAGACAAAAAACATTAATATTTGGAGTGGCTGCAAGTCTGACTTGCCAATGTTGCCAAATTTGGCATTGCCTCTTAATACTCCTGTATGCCCTGCCTTCAGGATATGTCTGGACATTTCAAATGCCATTAGCAGTGTAATCGCTACCATCCACCGATGGACATGTGCTAATATACATCTGTCTATGCAAGACCTGGGCAGTGTTTGATGTGATTCAGGAAGACCTCCCAGCAAAAGCTCACGGGTGCCCAACTGTGAGCCACAGAACTAATCCCAACCTTCCTCTCTACAAAATATGTTGGCACAGGGACTGGAGGTTAATGAACAGCAGAGGAGCCTGTTTAAACCCACCTGCTCGATCACAGTTTTCAGCCACCACTGGGGGCCCATCAGGGTAATGGCAGCTATTATTTTGGCGTGGAGCACCCCAAGGGCCCAGTCCTGTGGCACAAACGAGCAAAGCAGTCAAGCAAGGGCATATTACAAAGCAATACAGGGAGTCTTTAGAACACACTGGGCCTTCATTTCATTGGCTTGTAAGGCTGGTGAGAAGCAACAGTCAAAGCAACAAGCCAGGTCCGTCACACATTAACTAAATGGTATTTGGGAGCACTGTGCAGACTTACTCATGTTTGCGCTGAGCATCTTGCTCATGGTGTTAAATTAGCAAAAATGCTTAGCCAGACTTTGCTTGTTGCCAGATGAAATTAGGGCCTTTCATTTCTTTGCTTTGTTTAGGTGACTTAAGTGTTGGCTTTTTAACCTGATTATCTGAAAGTAACATTGGAAAAGGCAATACAAAGTCGATTCAAATCAATATAAAAGCGATTTTAGCTTCCACCTTTGTCCTGAAAACGCCAGCCTACATGCATTACGTAGCTAATGCAGCTATGTTGACCTTTAGAGTTTTACATTTTTTCTTGGACAACATACAACTTGCAGGAATAATACTGTTCAATGCTATGACATATTAACAGAGATCACTAAAAAAAAAACAGCATACTGGTATTTTTCGCTAGTTGTTTACACAGTTTTCACTAGCTGTTTACACAGACCAAGCAATACTGCTTTTTAATAACTAAAGTCAGCCATGTTGTGACCATGGTTGAAGTCTAACCTAGTTACCTAAGAGCTATGAAAGGAAAGGTCAGTGTGGAAACTATCCAAGTTGGCAGACCCAGCACGTCATCTGTACAGTTGGCTTCATGGTGTGGACGTTGCACTTACAGACTTTGACTTCAGCACCGTAGAGTGGTGTTCATGTGTGCAAGTAAACAGATAAACATAGGTATATACTCACACACAGACACATACGTACAATACATACATACATACATGCACCCACCCCCACACACCCACACACCTGCCAGGGGTAGAAGAGAGGCGTTTGATCCAGTGGAACCCGAAGTGGAGCCACAATCACCAGCTGGAATAGTAGACCTAGCAGTAGGGGAATGACCCCTGCCACCAGTACAGCCACAACCACAGTTTTCACAATCTGCAAGCAAAACATCAAAATAAATAAAGTGTTCATTACAACTTACAGAGACAAACTGGTTAGTATTTTATTTAGTCTTTTTTATTTCATTTTATACATAGCTCATTTCACATATTCCACCACTGGAAGATATAAAACACATCTATCGCAGTGATTTTACTCATAAAGACTATGCTATGCTCCTATTCCTGCAAAGAATAAATAATGAAGAACAAATTTAAACCCAATTAAAATGTAAAGGATTTTAATTTGACTGAAAGTAAATGACCGGTTACCATGAGGGACCACTCGTGTGCCTTCTGCAGAATGACCCGGCGGCCCTGGGGCATCCACGCCAGGAGGAGGGTGATGCCCCGGATGGACAGCCAGCACACGTACAGGCCGCACGCCGCAGTGTACAGCTCGTGAATCTTCGAGCTGCCCGTCCAAAAGGACATCAGATAGCGCCCGGCAAAGACTGACCCATGCGAGACGGAAAGAAACAGACGGTTGAGTTGAGACCATGATCATCTGAAGCTTTTAGCACAAACAACAGTAATCACTGATTCCTCATTGAGGTCTTCATTGCTATTGTATAGAGTTAAAAGAAGCTTTATTAAGCATTATGATATTCAAGCTGGGCTATACCAGAAGCGCATTTGCAGCGCTACATTCACAGAACGTAAAAATTGTTTTACAGGACCGGTCTAATTTTTTCGAATGTGCGCAAGACTCATGTCTGGTGTAGCAAGTTCTATTGATTATAGTGGAACTTAGTTGTTGCAGCATACGCTACGCAAACGGTACGCTTCAGTTGCACGCCCGGGGTTGCCCTACTATAAAGCCTTATTTTATAGCATAGTGTTCAAACTTTCAGAGTACATTTTATTTAGGCTATGTAAATTATTATAAGGCATACCTCCTTACCATTTATGAATGGTTATGGCAATGCTATATGGGTATAAACCTTTTGGTCTTCAGGTAACATTTCAGATTATTTCGTACAAATACTTGGGATATTGTCTTTCGCCAAAAGCTACTGAAATACAGAAAAACAGGAGGTTGGCTGCTGTGTAGAGTAACTGTGAGGAAAGCTCACCTGGTAAGGTGAGGCAGACCAGACTGGCCACTAACAGCGTGATGCACATCAGTGCAATCAGAAGACCAATCTGGAAACAGAAGACAGGAAAAATGAAACATGCAGCATCTACTGGAATCATCTTTATAAATACTATGGAAATCCTCACTCAACATGTGCATTCTCATTTAGGAGACATATTACATATGTACTTTTACTCAGATCCATAGAAAGAGAGAGTTGCGACACTCTTTCATGTCGCCGCCATGCAATCAATAGTTCCATAAAACCTGTGCTGAATGGCTGTATGGGAGGAGGGTGGGATGTATTTCTGGATGCTGGAGGACGTAATCTAGTAACTCATTGGCTACCGACCAAGTGATTGGCAGTTTTCAGTTCCAAAAGTGCCTCCATAACCCAGAAAATGGTTCTGCTCAGACAGGCTGGCTCACTAGACGGCACCAAGGTTCTGAGAATCGTGAAAACCTGTTTGTTTCCCTGTTGGTTGTCTGAAAGGCACTACATGAACGCGTGGTGGTGACAGCAGCCTTACCCTAAAAGGGAAACGGAGAGGCCGGTGATAGGGTTGGAAGCCCACGGGCCCCCCTTGCTGCAGGATGGCCTGGTGGGCCGCGTGGAGCCCCTCTCCCACCGCAGGGATGGCGTTCGCGTTGTTGTTGTTGCGTGGTGCCTGGTTGTTGTTGTTGCCAGCGGCAGCAGCAGCAGGCTGCTGGTCGGCCTCACTCTCTTCCTGGTCTCCCAGTAAGTATGAATGGAGGTCTCTGGGGTGAGGATAGTTCAACAGCATTCAGACACACTGACAATTTAAACAGCATGGCTGCTCTTAAATGAAGCCTTCCACTTGTAGCCTCTAGCAACTGCTTTGGCATAGCACACTCACTTGGTTAAGAATAAAGAAACTACACAGAATATAAATCCCTTTTGTGTGCATACACAACACAGCCACAAAAACTACAAACACTTCTTCAGTTTATTTAGAGCCCTCACAGTAGAACTGCCACACAACAATAATATCATGCCACTATTGCACTTGCTTCAAATGTTATTGGTTTAATATGTCTATATGCACACTGGTCACATCAGACACATGTGAGGAGGACTTACAGCAGGTATCCAGCGGTGACTGTCCAGGCGCGGACCAGGCCCTTGAGCCACTGGCGGGTGTGTCCCTGTTCCAGCAGAGCAGGCAGCACCACCTGCAGCAGCAGCAGCTCCAGGGACAGCTCACTCACCGGGGCGTCACTGCAGCAGGCCACAGGGGGGAGGCACAGTTAAAAACTGACTCGTCTAACCCATCACAGACAGGGGCGCGTTTCCCAAAACCATAGTTGCTAACCAAGTTAGCAAACTTGGTTGGCAATGGGAAATTGCATTGCAACCAACAAACTAAGTTGCTACCAGGTTAGCAACTATGGTTTTGGGAAATGCACTCCAGCACGGAGTGAGCCACTTTGACTCTGGACTACAGAGTGGTTGTGTGGATGGATAATGGTGCCTTAAATCCTAGAGAACTGCTTTATTTGGCTAGGTAAATGTAACTCAAAAAATGTCCGATCATTAACAGCATCGAGGTGACTTGATACTAAATTAAACTTATGAATGATTTTTAACAATATTTCATTCAGTTCCACACAGCCAACATGGAGGGAAACATCCTTCTGCTTTTTTTTCTTGGCAGAGTGTGACAAGCTCTTAGAGGAGAAGATTACTTTACCTGTACAGCATGACATTGTAAGGTAGAAAGCTTGGGAGAATGAGTTTGATCATTCTGATGGGCAGCCACAGCATAAGAAGCACGATAGAACCAAACACCACCTACAAAACAGCACAGACAAACAAACAAAAGGACTGTGAAAATGTGCAGCCAAAGCAATAACAAGGTATGTGATCAAGCAGCGATCTGATCACTCAAGGATCTGATGCAGCACTTACCACTGAGAGAATAAACCTCCTGAGATGTCTGTAAATTGGCAGATGAATCATCTCCTGGACTGGATTGAAGTCAGGATCGTTCAGATTTCTTAGAAACCACAAGACACCAGGTCTCAAAACCTGAAACAGACAGAGGCATTATAATTAAAAGCATTTTCACATAAATTAACTAATTAAAATCAGGGAATTCTTTCTCAAACCCATAACAGACATGAAGTTCTCAAATGAAATGACATGTTCACCTCTCGCAGCAGAAGGATAAACGAAGCAAAATAGAAGACGTAAACCATCCCCACAAGCCAGTGCAGGAACATGGTCGTCCCAGGGGCTGACTTGAAGCTCAGCTCCCTGTCTTTCAGCGAGGCGTCGAACATTTCCTGCAAAAAAAATATCCCTCATCATTATATCTGAGACTGACAGTCTGTCATGTACAACCATACCATAAATAAAGATAGGCAATGCAAGTTGATGTATATACATAGCACAATTCAAACACACTGATAATTGAAAGTGCTTTATGAATAACTAGACAAAAAGAACAGAGAAAAGTAAGAGATTAAAAGAAAGTAACATGCATCATAACAGTTACCGGTAAATTAAATAAAAAAAATAAACAATTAAAAAGTAGGACCAGACATGACTCATACCAATGAGCAAATGTCGAGCCACCAGCCACAAATGAGGGGGAAAACACCAATTTCAACTACAACCAGCAAGGACACCTGTGGGAGGCAGAATACAGCTTATTTTCACGTTGGTTGAACCGACGAGAGCTGAACTGACGAGAATACATAGTTAGCTTTGCTATGGCTGTATCAACCGATGGAAACAGAAAGAAACATGGGAAATAAAACGTGTTTCACCTTCACCACTATGTAGCAAACTCCTAAGAGACGTCGGGATCTCTGGAATCTCACTAGTGCTGCTATGCCCTGGGCATCAGTAGTTCAGGAAAATTAGTGTCAACATTTCATAATAAATAAAGAAAATAAATCAATCTGAGAAACAATTACAATACACAGTGGTCGTTTCATTGTCAAAAGTTGAAGGATACATGACACAAAATTAAGGTCATGGCCAGCAGTATGTAGCCAACGATGGTGGTTATGAGACCTTCAAAATGTGAGGCCTGGACCTGAATCAGAGGGGAAAATAAAACAATACTTACATTTTTTTTTTTCATTTTCATTAAAATGTCAGCCTGATGAGTGCATTTCCTTGCCTCTCAAATTTCATGGTTGCCTGAATGTACATGCTGACAGACCAAATCATAAGAAACTGTATACTCACATATTCCTCAAAGCCAAGACCCACAACGGAAAAGTGTCCAATATGATATGGGCAAAATGCTGGGAAAGCAAATATATACAGTTGAGACAAAAATCAAATACGGTTTACATGATGAATAGTGTTGGAAGCCACTAGTCTAGAGAAGAAACGTAGAAAAATATATGTCCACATACCAAAAACCAGGATGAAGAGTGTGTTCAGGGACACCACCCAAAAGACATGCTCCTGGGAAATACAGAAGCACACAGGCCCCAATTATAAACCCTCTGAACGATTGTACAAGTAGCACAAATTTGCCCATATTTAAATATGCTGTTTCGCAATGAAGTATAAAAACATCCAAATTTGCATACCAAAAACACTAGGGACCCATCAAGTCCAAGCATCTGGAGAAAGAAAGTTGCATTTTAGTGTCTTTTAAGAAAGCTTCTTGTTTTATAGTAAACACATTACAGTGAACCATTACAGAAGACACAATGCAAATAAATGCAAATCACAGGTCTTCATTCTGCCCTGCATTTCACAGTGGACAACAGTGAGTATCTCCTGCTCCATAAGCAAATGAGTTGGCACACTCACCCTTTCCCAGGTCAGTTCCTCTGCTGCCCGATCCCACTCCAGAGCATTCCAGTTCATATCATCTGTGTAGACAAGATCATGTCAGCCAGCACAGGCTATTGTTTACATAATCATGATGACAACTTCTCTTTCACGCTTGACACTCCATAAAAAAAAAAACAATATACACAACTAGGGGTATAAAGGTATACATATTCGTACTGAACCGTTTAGGTACAGGATGTTAGGTTCAGTACAGATGTGTACCGAATGCACTGAATGCAGTCTTTACCAGTAATCAACAGCAGACTGTTAGACATATGTCAGTTTAGTCAATTAACGTCATAAAATCTTTGAAACCTTTAAAAATACCATTCCCATTGTGCATCAAAAATATTGTCAGTGAATTTTAGGTTACCTACATGCTTTATTAATCGAAAATTAACCGAACCATGACTTCAAAACCGAGGTACAAACCGAATTGTAGTTTTTGTGTACTGTAACACCCCTATAAAAGGCATTTAGCAACAAATTCAATGTGTCCTGAATCTGCAAAAAATTTATTCAATATGTGTACCTGCCAATTTGATCATTTGAATGAAATATAGTAATAAAATGTATGCTTATTTCTTCAAATATTAGCAAAGTAGTCCCTATGCATCAAATATAAGCCTTGGGATAGAGCTACCTTGGCCTCCGTTGTTGGCCTCAGCATCTTCAGCCCCTGCCTCTTCTTCATCCTCGTTGTCAGCCTCCAGGTCTTCGGCTGGGTCCTCCTGCTGCTCGGGGTCGTCTGCTGCTCGCTCTTCGTCCACCTCATCCTCTTCCTCGGGAGGATGCTCCGCGGGAGCCTCCTCAGCCTGTGGGTCTGGGTCACCAGGGCCAGCTGCCGCAGCCGGGGCCTGATCAGACCAGGACAAACATGGGTTCATGTCACAGCATAATAATGCAGACAGACAGACAGACACGCGCAGAAAATATGTTGACATGTCATATTCACATACACACATGATGACGACACACTCATACACATGCTTAGTCACAAGCAACAAGCACACACATAAGGGATGAGGAGATTAACATCAAAACTCAGTTATAAATAGTGATATTGACATAATCTTTAGTGCTTTGAGGTCAGCGTTCTCAACCATTCTCTTACATTATATACCCCATTTATATGATCTAATCTTAGCCTTTTTTCCCCCTTGCATTCAGAGTGTTACTAGCAGACACCCTGGTATTTTAAGTGTTTGGTGTAGTGTCTGTCCCGGATAAGTGTTGCACTGCATAGCCACGGATGCCTGCAAGAAAATGCAGGCTATATTAAATCACCATATTTACCCAGAGACTTTCTAATGAGGAGACACAGCACTCAAAAAATCCTCCATAGAAAGGCATGGGTCTAGTTCATAACACCAATATGGCAGTTGTTTACACATATCCCACGAGGTTGGTGTTGTGAAGACTTGCGAACGCGCAGTTCTGCTCGAAATAGATGACCCGATAAGTGCCCAAAATGCGTTGCAATATGGCTGCCGAGTGGATGGACTTGCCTAAAAGGACTTTGGTTTACCTCATTGGCTTGTGCGGCCATGTTGGCTGCTGCCTGCAGATTCTGCTCCAGCCACTGAGGGGCGCCACCATGTATGATCTGCTCCCTCAACCACACCAGGCTGATGAAGGCGCACAGGGTGCACGTCACCACAAAACAACCCTGCAAGCAATCCGCCAGCAAGTTCTCCCTGGAAAATATCAACACAAAATACACACACACACACACACACACACACACACACACACACAGATCATTAAGTTATGTCAGCACCTCCACTTCCCTGCAGGATCCTCCACTAGCTTTGTAAAGCGGGACTAATCACACACTTGGGTGCTGAACAGGGATCACCAGGGGTCACATCACCACGGGGACCACATTTCAGTCATTGGATTGAGACACAAAATTAGAGTCTGGACACTAGTCAACAGAGGAGCAGGTGGCTCTATAATTGTTCATTCATTACAGTTGAGCTGGCAAGGAAAAAGTGAGTTAACATGGGCCTCAGGCATCAACATTGATGGCTATGCATTAATGCCTCACAGCAGTTCAAAGCATCAGGATATTTTTGCAACACTGGTGCTTTATACTATGACCCAGGTGTCAAATTTTGAGCACAAATCTGAGAATAGAGATGGATACAAACTGTGACAGTCTGTATCTTTTGACTTATGACTGCTGTGCACTTTCCAAATTAAGCCAAAATGCTTGTGTGTATTAATGTGCGTGTGTGAATATGTACTTGTGTGCTACTGACTATGACAATGACCAGAACAGACGGTGACCAGATGGTGACCAGGACATAACTTACGTGGACAGCATATCGAGAGGCAGGGTGAGGAGAGAGCTCACAGAGCCTGTAAACAGACACTTGTATATTCGACCTGGAAGACAGACCATCAAAGACAGGGAAACATGAGTGTCAGTGTCAACTGTCAGAGGCTTCAGGGCAATGTGTCTGGCCTCTTTTTCCCTGCTTTAGTGCTTTTCTGCACTGGTGAATATTGTTTTTTGTATTGTTGATACGCATTTAAGTGTGCGGTATTATATTTATACTTACATGCTGTGAGAGGCACAACCCCCAGCCATGCAAACGCAACAAGTGTGTAGTGAAACCAGTAGCGTATAGCCGTGCCAATACTTGTGACCAGTCCTGCAAATATGTCCTGTACCGGAAGCCGAGATGGCATGTCCGGCGAGTAGACTTTAAAAGGAAAACACAGTCCGTTTGTGGGTTAGATTGTAATCAATCATATTATAAATGCAAATATTATTACAGTCTAGAACTCTGTACAATACATAACATCTACTGCTACTTGACTATACTGTGATCATGTCATAAGAAAACACTACATAGGACATCCAATTAATACTTACTTGGTGTGAAAGCAAATCTGTGCTTGCATAATTCACAATATTCTTTCCTACTGTGCTTCAGCCACTGAACCAAGCTGTTGAAAGAGTTACAAAAGTTACCATCATATTAGTTAACAGTAACTGTAACAACCATACATAATCCATCTACTGTTCATCTTTTCAATGAGTGTGAATGTCTGGAACTGGATGTTCAAGTGTAAAGATATATGTCAACAAACATACCACTCTTGATGAATGAATTTAATACTGCCAGTGCAGACACATGGATGGTACAGAGGTTTGTCAGGAGTTCCCTCAGAGCGGCACACCCGGCATATATCAGCTAATGGAGAAGACAGTAGAGATTGGTCATTTTCAACCGAGTCTAAACTCTGATAATGTAAAGGGAAATGACCAGGAGAATCAATTAACAGTTGAAAGGCGAATTATTGGCTGGTCACGCGAAACCAAATAGAAAACCACAATAACTTCACGTTTCCGTTAACATCACGTGTGCCTTTTGATAATGTGCACTCATTATGGCACTGAACCACTTTACAGGGACTGTGCAGTGACAGACTGTGCAAAGACATTCAATTCTAGTATCTGTTTTCTCCTTAGTATACCGCATCCACACAGATAGTTTACCAAACAGACCGTTCCTGGTAAAATAGGATAACGTTGGGATTATTTAGACGATATTTTCGGGTTGTCAACTCTTGACATACATTAATCTAACGTTATGCATCCTAGATTCCTCGCTAGCTGACATTCCCCTAATGTTAGTTCGCAATAGGTTTCAACAAGTTGAAAAGCTAACGTCAGCTAACGTTTAGCTAGTCACTGCAGTGATACCAATTCCATCCCTTTGGTCAAGGAATGCAGAGCCATGTTTACAACTGAGATTACGTGCGTTAATTATAGACTAAAAACTGCAAATATGTCATGGCATGCCATTATTGTACGAGTCTGAGGTCAAGGTGTAACATTAGCAAGCTAGCATTAGCCAACTGTTAACTGTTAACGTTACCTTCCTCTGCCGTGTCCATCTTACACGATAACGCCTTCCTCTCGATACTGTTTGCTGTTGCGTCAAATCAGAAATCCATCAGTAGTCATAACATTTGTATATGCGTAAATTAGTGTGTTATCCAAGTCATGAATCAAGTGAAAAGTCTCCACAATATGTGCGGGTGATAATTAATCCTCTCTATTGAAATCACATCAGTCAGGGTGGATCCATCGCACAGCACTGAATGCTCACAGTCAGTGTCGGCAGTTTAGTACAACATACGGCAGTAACCGCACATTGCGACAGTTTGTATCATTTGTTGGTTTGTCTGTGAACAAAACGTTGCGTGGATGGAAACTGTAGTAGCCTTACGGTTACATGAGTTATTTAGTATTACATAATGATTAACCATCTTTTACAATTGTGCTAATTTGGACCAAGCATTTTGTATAATGCTAAACCAAGATTGGTTGAAAAATAAGAGCTTAACGTTAGGCCTACTCTTAAATAAATCAATGCCGTGTCTACCTAACGTTACGGTTACAGCGTGGGCACCGATGAGTTTTTGGGGACCATATGGGGTGTTAACATTTTTTGAAATAATGCATAGGCCTATGCATATGAAGAGTTAAAATATTTTGAAGAGCTGGCAAGCTTACATTTGCACTAGGTCCACAGGATAACGCGTCTCATCTCCTGTAGAGAGTTGAAAGATGAATTCTAAAGTCAATGGAGAGGCACCCAATATGACCTTGCGTTATTAGTATGTGTAAATTATAGAATCACGGTGCAAACAATTGTAGGCTAGTAGGCTAACTTTCAAAATAGCAGAGGGAAGAAAACTACAGGAGACTGCAGTGTAGGCCTAATAGTGAAGTTTTCCTGTCGATGCACGTGGCGCCGTGGCTTAGATGGTTAAAGCGCCTGTCTAGTAAACAGGAGATCCTGGGTTCGAATCCCAGCGGTGCCTTTTACTTGTATGATGCTGATTGTGGGAACTTCAACTGCTTAGAACGATAACAAATGAAGGACAACTGAAATGTATCTTAGGAGAACTTCCACTAAAAGCAGCAAAATATATAGGCCTATCAGAATGCCACAAAAGAAGACCTCAAACCAGTGAGGCCACCCCACTCATGTTGTTTGTTTTAGCCTTTCATCATCAATTTATTTAATTCTTTGTGAATTCTTTGGCTTTTTTATCATCATCATCATCATCATCATCATTATTATTATTATTATTATTATTGATAATCATATGTTATTATTACTATTATTAACATGACCATTATTGCTTCTATTATTTATTTTACTCTTTGTAATGCTTTGGCAATATTGTTCATACACAATCATGCCAATAGCACACTGAATTGAATGCACAGCCATGCCAACAAAGCACAGTGAATTGAATGCAGTCATGCCAACAAAGCACAATGAATTTAATTGATAAGGACACCTTCAACATAGATATAATTCTGTTTAATCAACCTTGCCAGACATTTAAACTGAGAGGCATGTTCCTCGCTTTCATTCAATCGGTAACCAAACCGATAAGTACATTGAGAAGTAGGAGGAAGCATCGACGTGAAACTGTGAGGTTGAGAGGTTAGTGCAGAGCCGGTCAGTAAATGTACTTGATTAATGTGTATGGTTTGAGTAGGCCTATATGTGTACTTACAGTGTGTGTGTACAATGTGTGTGCGTGCTTCTGTGGGAGTGTTTGCTTTGCACGTGTTTATGTGTGTGTTTGTGTGAGTTAATTGATTATCCAATTTGGCGGTGAAAATGCTTTAGATTTGTAAACATAGAATGAATAACGTGAATACAGTGCACTATGTACATTGTTCTTATACTTGCACACTATTCAGTATGTGAATTTCAACAGGGTAGGCTAGTGTCGAACACTAACTCTGTGCACTTAACATGACGATCGCAACATTTACTGTCCTCTATTCAAGAGCTTTATCTAAGGTCGCGATGTATTTATGTTACTCTGCTATTGTAAATAGCAAACTTCTCGCAAATTATCCCCCTGTGCACAATGTAAATGGTTTTGTTGTGGAGGTGAAAGATTAACAACAGGCAAAAACGACCTCCAAAGAGCTATATCAGAGAATGTCTAATAAGGGAGACGGGCTCGTTTCACGATTCTCGCGAAAATGACTTTTTTCGGGTTGAATGGTGGCCGTCTCGCTTCCCCCTAGCGCCTGAGGGAAAAACCACCCTGGCAACTGTGGGCCGGCGGGCCGACGGCCTCAGTGTCAGGAAGTAACGAACGAATTGCTTTACTGCGTTCAAATACACATACACGCCAGGCAGATTGTCCCAGATTTCTTTTTGGGTAAAGAGCCTTGGAGTCCATCTCATGACTGGTCAAAGTTTCAGGAATGGCTCGAGGATAAAAAGCCAACAAACATCAACAAGTATGCTAAAGTATTCTAGCAAATGTCTCCAGACATGTTGTAATACATCCATTTTTGAACAGGTCAACATTTGGTAGTTTTAAAACCAGTTCTGGGGTTCACTCACTTCGCTTTACTTTTAAGTCTAGAGCAGTTCTTAACATAATGACCCCCTGAAGGACCACTACCCCCCTTCCTCTTTCAGAGAAGTTTTTTTTTTTCTCTGTACTTGTACTCTTTTTTTTTTGCAAACATCATTGACATTACAGAAAATGCAACACTACGACATGCACAAGAATACTACATAAGACAAACAGATGTACATTACATAAACACATACTGTAACTTAATATCACATTGACTTGGCTTCCACAAACATAACACAACATAACATTAATAACAGAAAGGCTAGGATGGTTTGCGTCCAGGATGATTACAGATATGATTATCAGGGATGAAATTGATGACCGGAATGAAAAGAAGGGGGGATGGGGGGGGGGGGGGGTGCGGATGGTAGCTCTGAGAGTGTGAATGAGGTGGTGTTGGGATGGGGGTGGGGATGGGGGGTGAGGGGTAGTGAGTATGTGAGGATGTATGTGTGTGTGTGTGTGTGTGCATATGTGTAAGGCTGGCTTGCTGTTGGGCCAGGAGGAGAGAAGCTGGAACACAGAGAGGGAGGGTTTCAGAGGAGAGGAGTTGTAATTATTCTATTAAAGATAAGTATAATAATAGGAATAACTGATTGCCTGGTTGATTGCCTGACTGATTGCCAACCTGGGCACCCATTAATGGCCACAGTTCCACCCAGCCCCCGCAGTTATACTCTTTCAGAGAAGTTGATGCCGTCATGAAATACCTGAGGGAGCAATGTGGAGCAACCAGGATTGGATCAGTGGGCTTCTGCTGGGGAGGTGTCGCTACACATTATGTGGCTCTCCAGTACCCACTCCGAGCTGTGGTATCTATGGCAAGTTCTCATTATGTGCATGGCATTTTCTGCATAGTATTCTGCAGTTTATCTGATATTAGATGCAGTACACATGAGGCCCCCGACAATGCCATAGCCCCCTATGGTATGTGGTCTAGAGCAGTGGTTCTTAAAGTTTTTGTCTTACGACCCCTCAAAAAACATTGGTCATGCTTTGTGATCTGCTTCAATACAACCGGCAAAAATGTTAACTTTGGAAAATGGTGCAAAACAGGCATTGATGGCAAAGGCAGAAAATGTCTTCACTCACCTATGCTATGTCAACACCAAAGGCATTAATGTCAGCCTTTGTCAGTCTGATTTATTATTACCCAATGGATAACTCATCCAATGTATAACTGGTGCTCCTGTGGCAAAATAAGGCTTCAGTGTTCGGTCACTGGAAAGCTCAAGCACAGCATCTTCAAGCTTATCATTGGGGGGCGCAGGTATTTAATTTTTTGCATAGACAGAGAATCCACTTTCAGAAAAACATTATGGAAATACTATAGCCTACCTACATCTACGGCTACTGAATAGTCTAGTTTTTAAACATGTTGGTCTAAAAACTAGACCACGTTGGTCTAAATTCTTTAATTTAGACTACAAATCATTTGGGACGCCCTCCCATAGTTTTAGCAACCCCCAGTTTAAGAACCACTGATCTAGAGATGATTCATGTCCTGAAGTTGTAAGTAGAACCTTGGTGAGACCTTGTAGGATTCGATTCACTATAGTTCTGGCGCTTTAAAACAGGAATTGTCCGTGACACAGAGGACCGATACCAGTTGAAGAGTCCCACTTTCTTCATTTTCGCCGAGAATGATAAGTTCATTCTACTTGATCAGGTAGGGCATGTGTTTGCATCATTGTTTCAACTGATGTCTCCAAAAAAAGGCTTCTTACAATGGCTCAAATGTCATTGTCTACAATTGTGTTCATGTAGGTGACGGCACTAGAAAAACGCTTGCAAGAGAAGTGCAAAGTTCCTTTCCAAGTGAAGATTTTCCCTGGACAGACTCATGGATTTGTTCATCGTAAGAGAGAGGCAGCCCAGCTGACAAACCATTCATTCAGGAGGCTAGAACAGACATGTTAAACTGGCTGGAAAAGTTTATGTAGAACTGAAGTAAAAGATACAGTTAGCATCAAATGCATTACAAATGTATAGGGTAGAGTGGGGTAAAATGCCCCCCCCCCTCCTATATTTCACAAACTAATCACTAGATGAAGTAGTATTATTTCAATGCACCATGTCGACAATGGAAGAATTTTTAGGCAAGTGTTATAATTTTCAGTAGTCGCTAAAAAAGAGTTGGCTATTGTCAATATATTGATCAAATATAGTTGTTATGAATTTATTGATTATATGTTATTGCTCCACAATAGATTTTGTTTACTTTAGTTGTTTACTTTTGATTTTGCTATTAAAGGTTGTATCAGTGATAGCGGGGACGTCACTTCTGTTAATGTTTAAACAAAACATTGAGCTAGCTCGCTACTTCCTCCCCCTCCCTCTTGTGCAATTAAAACTCTCCTAAACGCGCATCTCGTCGGTTATTGGTTGACACACTTTGTTTTGCTTTTGAGGGGTTGCCAACTCTTGTTGGTAGCAATTATTTTTGTGTACAGATCTCGGAGGCTGCCTACAGAGACACGTTTTTGACGGCCTGCTTATGGGGCAGGCAGCTAGCGGATCGTTAGGAAAGATTATGAATGTGATCATTTACGTTTGGCCCTTTTTTGGGCCTGAAATCGCTGATACAACCTTTAACCCACCCAACACATAGTTCCTACAGATAACTTGTCTTTGTTGTATTGTTTTGTTTGTTTGTTATTGTATTTCCCTGCCTTTGTCTCTGTTGTATTGTTTGTTTGTTTGTTATTGTGTTTCCCTGCATTCCTACTATGTAAAGCGACCTTGGGTTTGAGAAAGGCGCTATATAAAATAAACGTATTATTATTTATTATTAATGCATGAGGGGCATTGCTTTGACAGGGTGGGGGTATTTTACCCCACCGCTGGGGCAAAACGCCCTTTTGCACATTTTTTTGTTGTCAAAATACTAATTAACTGATAATTCTGGACAATTTGCATATTTGGTTTATAATTCATGACATTGTCACTCAAAACTGGGATAGCACTGTTTGGATTTTTCTAGAGTATTGGTAGCCTGGCGACTCCCAGGGAAAAACAGGAGGGTTGACAGTCTTGATAATGTAGTCCTAGCTAGACTAACAAATTAATTTATAACAGTATTGAGTTGATTGATATGTGGTCTGAAACGGACGTCCAGAAGACGTCCTTATTTGGACCAGAATGGACCTGCCAAACAAAGACCGACATTTTTTATGTCTAATTTTGGTTGAAATCACGGACATAACAGAGACGGGATTTAGCCCAGATATCGACGTCCAAAAGACGTTGTGTGCTGGGGGGAAATAGATTTTATTACAGGATGACCCTCAATTCATTCAATTCAAAAGCATTCAAGAAAAATGGCCATGGAATTGCTTAAGATAGGCCTAAAGAGAATTCGTAGTCTGGATTCGACTAGTCAAACTCCAGACCTCAATACAATAGAAATGTTTTGGCTATCTGAAGCGATCTGAAGTACATGGCAGTTGTCACCCCAACCTCTCTCAACTGACTGAGTTCTGCAAGGACGAGTAGGCAAAAATCTGCAGAACCAGATGTGAGACACTGGTTAATGTGTACAGAAGACATTTTGTTGAAGTAGTGGTGCAAATTCTTTTGTTGAAGTAGTGGTGCAAAAACTCATATTTTGAGTTGTTGTGTAGGGTACTAAAACACTTTTGTTGAATATAATGAGAATATAGAACTTTCTTTTGGAGGAAAGCTCTGGAATTCTTGCACTCCTCGATGACCAGCATCTTTGGTGGCACCAAAGCAGATCTCCTTGACAACGCCAGTGGTCCCAGGTTCAATGGGGTCAGCTCACAAAAATGTGATTTCTTTTTTTTTTTTTCAAAATACCTAGGCCTAGCCTACTTCTTCATTTGCAGTAGGCTACCCTAGATATATTAGGCTACACTGTCTTCTTTAGTGAGCAAGTGTGGATATGGTAATTGGTAACTTTGTTATTATCTGCACATGTACATTGCACTAGCAGAATAAAAGCCAATGTGCTGGATGACAGTGGGCTTTGTTGATTAAAGCAGAGAATGTCTAAACGGGCTCTGATTAAAGCTTAGCCTATAGTGACTAGGAGATCCCATGGGAGATCGTGGTTTTGAATCTCAGCGGTGCATTTTACTTGTATGGATTTAATGTAGCCTATGTTGCTGACTGCGGGGACTACATGCTCCAGTAGGCTAAGGATTGCAAGCTGTAAGATTGATATGCGTGCTCGATAGATCAGGACGCCTTGGCAGCTACAACATTGAATTGGAAAATGATTCCGTGTTTCATTAAAGGGGCGTCAACCTTGCTGACCATTTACAGCAGCGAGCTGCAATCGGGAACTGGAAGCATGTTCCTCGCTTTCATCAGTCGGTAACCAAACCGAAAAGTAGGCTACCAGGCTATCGAGAAGTGAAAAGCATCCAAGTCGAAGTGAGAGGTTAGTAGCATGCCGCACATCTACGTTGTTGTATGTGAACTAACATGCCAAAGACGTGCCTGTAAATTAGTTATGTAAGGTGCAAAGACATTTTCATACCAACAGTTCAAAGCTGAAAGTTATGTAAAAGGTCACGTGATGAAGTACTGCAAGGGGTGGTTACAGGGAAAACTTTGGTCACTTTACTGGGGAAACAAATGGCCATTTGAGTTAGAAAATAATAATAAGGGAAAAACACAGCAAATGCTATTGTTAATTCATTGTACCAAAACATTTATCTTAGATGGCAAACGAAGAAAAGCCATGTCCATGCGACATAGGAGACCGGATGGAATATGGGGGACTGGGTCAAGAGATGCAGATTGAGCACGTGAAGGTTTATGTTGTAAAACCAGCTGTCAAAACAGATAAGGCGGTCATTGTTATTCAAGATATCTATGGATGGCAATTACCCAACACAAGATACATGGCTGACATGCTCTCCAGTAATGGATATATGTAAGTCTCCAGTGATTACATTATTTCTGGATTCTATTATTTAAATGTCCTTTGCACTGATAGATATTTCTTCCTTTCAGAGCCGTTGTCCCAGATTTCTTTTTGGGTAAAGAGCCTTGGAGTCCATCTCATGACTGGTCAAAGTTTCAGGAATGGCTCGAGGATAAAAAGCCAACAAAAATCAACAAGTATGCTAAAGTATTCTAGCAAATGTCTCCAGACATGTTGTAATACATCCATTTTTGAACAGGTCAACATTTGGTAGTTTTAAAACCAGTTCACTCACTTCGCTTTACTTTTAAGTCTAGAGCAGTTCTTAACACAATGACCCCCTGAAGGACCACTACCCCACTTCCTCTTTCAGAGAAGTTGATGCAGTCATGAAATACCTGAGGGAGCAATGTGGAGCAACCAGGATTGGATCAGTGGGCTTCTGCTGGGGAGGTGTCGCTACACATTACTTGGCTCTCCAGTACCCTGACATCCAAGCTGGAGTATCTGTCTATGGCAAGTCCACAATATGTGCATGAAATATTCTGTATAGTGTTCTGCAGTTTATCTTAGATGCAATACACATGGAAGGCCCCTGACAACACCATAGCCCCACCTATGGTAAACTCTTAGTTTGTGGTCTAGATCAGTGTTTAACTGGTGGGTCGCGAAGCTTGTGTTCAAAAAAGATAAAAATTTAAAATTCTACCTTATCAGATCTAATATTGGACCTTTAATTTGATATTAATTCATATGTCAGTTGCTGACATAGAAAATGTTTATGCGACAGGTCATGTTAGACATAATTTTAGCAGTTAACACAAGTAGGCTATGGCCCTGAATATTTGAAGTAGGATATGGATTCACTGAAATTGAAGACAAAATGGCACAGAAACCCTAGTGTGGTGTGCAGTGAATTGCTGGCACATGAAAGCATGACCATGAAAACTAAAATGTCACATGGAAACCAAGCAGCCCTTTCAAAAACAAACCTGTCGAGTAGCCCACTTTGAAAGGTTACATCAGGAGTTGAAAACTTCACAAATGTAATGCCAAACATCATCAGCATGTAGGCCTACAGGCACTTGAATGCTAAAGAAATATATGGGTCACTACTTGATGAACATGGGAAATTGTGGGTCCCAAAGCCAGACCAGTTAAGAACCACTGTCTGGTCTAGATGATTCTGATCATGTTCTGATGTTGTAAGTAGAACGTTGTAGGAGTCACATACCCACACACTTTTTGTTCCACTCATGCACATGCGCTGTGTTAATGGAGATATCTGCATGATGACTCTTTTAAAACAGGAATTGTCCGAGAGAGAGAGGACCGATACCAGTTGAAAAGTCCCACTCTCTTCATTTTTGCGGAGAATGATGCGGTCATCCCACTTGATCAGGTGGGGCATGTCTGTGTTTACTTCATTGTTTCAAGTAACTGTCTCCACAAAAATCTAAAAACAAAAAGTCCTTTTACCATGGCTCAAATGTCCTTATCTACAATTGTGTTAATGTAGGTGAAGGTACTAGAAGAACACTTGCAAGAGAAGTGCACAGTTAATTTCCAAGTGAAGATTTTCCCTGGACAGACACATGGATTTGTGCATCGCAAGAGAGAGGACATCAACCCAGCTGACAAACCATTCATTCAGGAGGCTAGAACAGACATGTTAAACTGGCTGAAAAAGTATATGTAGAATTTTCCTACACGTAAAAGTTAACAAGACCAAGTTAGCATCGAATGCATTACAAATGTATAGTTGACTCATTCATAGGACCAAATGCTGTGCACTAAAGTGCTAGTCTTAATGACTAAAATATGCCCAATCCTTACAATGTCCAATGTACCTGGAAGTGGTACTATACAATGGTACGTAGTCCATCATATTGACTATTGAACATTGGAATAATTAAGTTGATGATTAAATTAAATTATGGATGCTGGTTAGAAACAAATAAGAATTCAAATGTACGAAACGTGACAGATGAAGACTTTAATGACTTCGGTCCCACTACAGTTGTTAAGAGCAACGTATCAAAGGATAAATAACATACTGAAAGACTGGACACATTTCTCCCGATACAAGTGCACAAGGTGATTCACTACACATTTTTGTGAGAAAGCGCTCAATCCTCAGACTCGCCCGGGTTTCTGATGTCATCGATCTTCAGGATCATCTTCACCACCTGGGTTGCCAGGGAGATCTGCTGCTTCTTACCAATCAGTGTCTCGATCACGTGCTGCTGCTTCATGTCTGAGCAAAACAATGAGAGGGCACATTGGAAAAACTATACATGTAAAGCAATAAGAATGCATATTAACCTGCATGGCAGCTCTGAATTTTACTGAAATCAAACAGCTACTAAAACTGTACATGTTGCCAATAAACTGACCAATTCCATCAAGTTTGTTTTTTGCCCCCACGATCTGCCCCACAACTGAACACGTGTGGCAGATCCAAAACGGTAAATAACATTAGAAGTTGAAATAAGATGCGAGAGCAAACGCATGTAATGAAAAGACTCATACACAACACATTCAAAGACGCATCTGCCTGAAACTTACCATTAGTAGACATGTTGAGGCAGTCGATGCCGAGCGCAGAGTTGTTCTCCTTCACTTGTTTGGCTCTGACTTCAGTCATAGTCTGGATGGGGTTCAGGCCACTGTTCTCAGCCAGTGCCATGGGAATGACCTCAAGAGCGTCAGCAAACGCCCTCATGGCGTACTGCTCCAGAGAGGGACACTGCAGACACAACAACCAGTGTGCTCAGTGAAACATGTCAAGAGCATAGAGCGTCAGCTAATCAACAGTAACCAACATTTATAACCAGAGTCAGTAACTTAACGTCCTCTTGACAAATGAAACAAAATAATAATTTTATTATTTATAAATAATAAAAAAAATATATACACACTTGACAATTGAGCTTGACAATTTCCACTGCAATTCATTTTTTGCTTTCTTTAAATATAGATGTACAAGTCCCTTTCCCTTCACACAACAGCAATAACAGACATTAAAACATTTTTTAGTTCCCCACATATGTGCAATGTGCACAGCTTATCAGCACACCTTACCTTATCAGCTGCCTCGTTGACAGCAAGAGAACAGGCAATCTCTGAAGCACCACCACCATACACAATACGATTATCCCGGACCAAGTTACGGATTACGCACAGGGCATCGTGAAGGGCACGCTTGGCCTCCTCAATAATCTGCAATCATAGCAGAACTGGTCATAAGTATGTGACTGAGACAAACATGGGCTCCACAACATGGGCTCCACATCAATCTAAAACAAACAGCCCGACTCAAACTTCTTTGGCCTGAGGCCCAGTCATGTCAGACTTAGGGCCAACCCACATGTTTCCCCATGTATCCCACCCATGCCTAAAGGTAGGCCAAGAAATCTATCTATATATGGATAAATAAAATGATCATCATTGTTAGGCTATATAGTTGTTGTACACATACGGTCAAGACAGTTAGTAAAACAATCAATATGTTCAATACTAACATTGTTCACAAAAAGTTTTTTAGTGAAATCATGCTCTTCAGAGGACTGCTTCACTAAAATATAAAATTGCCAACGCAATTACAATGGTTTCATTTCATTACTCAGCATGATTTCATTATCAATTGTGCCGCAACTTAGCAGACAAGTGACATAAGCAGCGGGCATAATGACACCACGGACCAGCAGCCTTGTTGCAGACCGCATAATTTGAAAAACACTAGAATATCCACCATTACTTGGCCCTCTTACCATTTTGTTTCCTCCACGGATGAAAATCGTAACAGCTCTGGAGTTTTTGCACTCCTCGATGACCAGCATCCTATCTTTGGTTGTACCAAAGCAGATCTCCTTGACAAGGCCAGCGGAGCCCAGCTTCTCTGGGGTCAGCTCAGAGAAACGTGGCACGATACGCCCACCGGTTGCAATGGCGATGAGCTGGACAGAAAATTGCAAGTTCAAAATATGCACACATTTTACACAAACAATTAAAAACAAAACAGAGAGCAGGGAATAAAATAAAAGCAACTATAAAGACAATTCTAAAAAAAAAGAAAAAGAGAGCAGCATTAAGGACGTTCCGCTGTAACAATACTAGATGTCGGGCCATGGCCCACCAACCTCAATTTCAGGTCCCCCCACCCAGCGGATGGCAGGGAGTTCACTCTGCAGCAGCAAGTGGTTTGCCTCGTCATCAAATCCCCACTGGCAGATGGCAAGATTGGCCCCAGTGTTCTTGATCTGAGTAATCAGTAAGACACCGTTAATAACTATATTTATTCAGATCACAAGATACAAAGACTGCACACAGCACTCTAAAATATCTGGCACAAAGCTTCATATGATGCATCAGTGCAAGGTTAAGAGCGAAATCAAACATGAACAGAAATGTATGATTGACTATGATTTGTGACTAATTCCACACACACACGACTGCACATTTCTACATCACAACAAATTTGTAAAAAGCTTGCATTAAATGTGTGCTTATCAACAATTGCTGATAAATGCGTCGCTTCTATAAATGTATCAAAGTTCTTCACACTGACCTGATGGATCATCTCCTTGAACTTATCCTTCTCGTACTTCTGAAGAGCTCTGTAGTCCTCCACAGAGGTCACATCAAGCTTATGCTTGGTCTTGGGCTTAGGGGGCTCAAACGGACAGGTCAGGATGGCAATCTTTGTGTCCTTTAAGACCTAGAAAAGGACAGATAGCATAAGCTCTGTGCTCAGAATTAAATGTTTAACAAATTCGCATGAAGCAAAACTACTACATAAAATGTAGACTTTTGAAAAATAGGGACTTTCGATAAACCCGATGGTTGGACATCTGATAACATCTGGCTGATCGTTGAACATCTGTAGCTCTAATCAGTGCAGTGTGCACTCTTCCACCATTACTGATGGTCCTTTGTCGACTGGTTTATAGCTGGTTAATGTGTTGCATTGATGTCAGAGCCATCTAAAAAATGGTTGCTCTAACTGGCCGTTTAGCTTGTTTGTTTGTTGCCAAGAAGCAAAGTGTAATCGTCAGATATTCCCATAGGAGATATACAATCTTGGTAGTTAAAGTTTGGCCTCTGAATGACTGGATCCAACAGCAGTTTCCCCTTTTTTCCCCCTCAGCCGCTTTCATTTACTCCCCAATCAAAAGACTTAGGGCTACTTCTTCATTAGAAGTAGGTATATTGCACACTGTATTTATTGAGCAAGAATGGTGAACTAGCACAGAGTCCCCATTAAAGGATTATACACAGTCGGCATTAAAGTTGGCCAAGTATGCATTCACCTGATGAAACAAATGACTGACTACATCTGGAGCATTGCATGGGTGGAGACATACTGAAAGGTTTAGGATGCAGATTTTTTACATTTTTAATATTGCCCTAAATCTTTCCACTTACAGGTGCATTTCAAAAATTAGAATATCGTGGAAAAGGCTTAAAGGCTAGGGAAACCATTGCTGATGTTTTAGATAGATATACTTTATACTGAATTTCTGATTTCCATGAGCTGTAACTGTCATCATCAAGATAAGCATAATCCATATTAAAACAAACAAAAAAAAAGGCTTGAAATATTTCACTTTGTGTGTAATGGATCTAAATTGTATGAAATTATAAGAACTTTTCCATGATAATTAGCAAAGCTCAAACAGCAGGAATCAGCCTGTATACCTTGGGCATCTGAGGGTGGCTGAACTCCTTGTCCACAATCACGCCCTTGATGAGCTGGGTGTCTTCCAGCTTGCCTCCGACTTTGCCCTCCACCTTGATGAGCTCAAAGTCGACGTCTTTCCTTCCCATGTCTGCCACCGTCAGGACAGCATTGACGGCAATTTCTGCCATCTGTCTGTGACAACGGTTAATCCTGATGGATAGACGGAAAAGAAATTACATGGATTGAAATTGTGACAATGTAATTCATTGGGGATGAATAATTGATAGCAGAACTGTCACTGGACATTCCAAGCACCGTTTCATTCTAATTTCTTGTGTGATCCTGAATTCTCTCAAACTGTCAAATTTCTCTCAAACTCTCAGAGAGTTCTTTACAAAATCTACTCAAGAACAAAGAAGGTCTTTCAAATTTAATTTACAAACATGACATTCTGATGGTAAACCTGAGGATGCTCAGACTCACACTTTGGACCCTAGCGTCGTCATGGCTGTCTGAATGAGGGGCTCTGTGTTGTTGGGGTCGACAGGGAAGCTGTCGCTGATCTTGTCAAGCTGTGCGATGGCAATCTGTG
Source organism: Alosa sapidissima (assembly GCF_018492685.1). Classification (NCBI taxonomy): domain Eukaryota; kingdom Metazoa; phylum Chordata; class Actinopteri; order Clupeiformes; family Clupeidae; genus Alosa; species Alosa sapidissima. The sequence goes on along the minus strand of NC_055973.1, from coordinate 7,964,641 downwards.
CAGCGCGGTCATAGCCATCGGCAATCCTAATGGGGTGAATGCCACGATCCAGCAGCTGTTCGGCCTCCTCGAGAAGAGCACCAGCCAGTACTGAAGGAAGAAGAAACATAAAATGTAGATCTGTAATATCCTTACATGACACCGACACCTGTTGCACATAGCAGAGCACACCTGTATCAGATGTTTGTTTAAATCCATTCAGAGCAGCTTCTTGCAATGAATCGATACATCCATGCATAATTGGCTACTTCAGTAGTACATCAACTCTAACAACTAGGCCTGTAACTTGAATTTTATACATAAGACAACAGTTATGTTATTCACAATAATGGACAAAATCTGATGCAACTGCACTTCTTTGAGACTGTGCTTGGAGAGAGAAAAGGGGGTGAGTGATATGTCCTGCTATCACTTACCAACAACACCTGTGGTTCCATCTCCAATTTCATCATCTTGAGACTTGGAGAGCTCTACCATGAGTTTGGCAATCTGATGATCAACATCCATCATACTCAGGATGGTGGCACCATCATTTGTTACTGTTACCTCTCCATCCCTGTCAACCATCATCTTATCAAGTCCTGAAAACCAGAGATGAGTAATATTTAAAATATGTAATATTTAAGGTATGCAAAAACCTTACTGGGGTGGAAAAGACAAAATAAGTTAAGATAGAATGCAAGTAATTACCATTTGGGCCCAGTGATGTTCTCAGCGTTGTGGCCACTGCCTTTGCAGCCATGATGTGAGACTGCAATTAAATCGAATTTAATTTTGATTAGAAGATTACAAGAACATAACGTAGATTTTCAGTGGATTTACTCATAATTAACACAACGTAATTTGTGTCAATGATCCCCTTAATGACACAAATGCAAATATGTCATGTCACAACAGCGGCTCTCACGAAATCAGTTAATGTTTTAACATTAACGTAACATCCCATTGGAGGTGAACATTAATACACAGTGGTGACTTTTCGCCAATGTAATTTATATCAACAGATGCAGCATCACACAGGGTATGTTAGGCTATGTAGTCGTAAAACAGAAGCAACTGCCACTTCAGTTCTTAGTTAGTTTCAGCAACACATTCATCTTCTGAGATTTCCCCTCCATCTAGCTAACGTTACATCCTCTGGTCTAAGCACATGGGCAAACGGCAGCAACAAGCTAACGTTAATTAACGCACATCAGAGTTAGCCTAGGATTATGAAAAGATGCCAACTACTTCACTGTTTGCGATATGATTAGTTGCATAACTACGGACATTGCGTTAAGTTAATGATTTGATTGTTCTTATTTTATTAGACTGCGTTTGTTAGCTGGCTAACGTTATCTTGATAGCTAATATGCTACCAAACTGGCTAAACCGATGCACCCATTCATGGTGATGTTAGCAACGCTGGCTAACATACCCAGTCATTGTGCTTAGCCTACCTTCAGCGCATCCAGGCCCGTCAAGCGAGTTTTCGTATCTTGGTCTTTAATAATGATGAAAGGCCGGCCATATTCATCGAATGCGAGAGTCCCCAAAGCGGACATCTTTGCAAGAGAAGTACGCAGTCCAAATACTTGTATAAATGATTATTTCAGTGTTGTGAGTTGATGCTGCAGTAGAGAACTGGCCTCGCTGATCTGCCGGCGAGTTCTGGAAGGATCATGGGGCGGGGTGGCCGAAACCATGTAATATGACCGGTGACGTTTTATACTTTATTTCTGAACATCTTGACTTATATTGTGTAATATGGAAAAATACGACTTGAATAAATCTTCTAAATATTCTAACTATGTTACCGTAACAGCTCCTAGCCTTTGGGTTGAATTAAAATTGTGCATACTGACTCTGGAAGAAATGGTATAGTCTAATCTCGCGTTATCATACACCAAATCTCGCTTTATTGTCATAATATTCGTGCACAGCATGTGGATTGTCAGAAATGTCTCTGTTTTAACTACCGCTCTGGTAGTACTTTTGAAACATGGTTACATTAATTTAAGTGACACCGTGCTTTCTGAGCAACATTTCGGTGACACATCGACAAGCAGTCGTTTTGTCAGCGAAGAACTTGATTCTAAGGCATTCACACCTCACGTTCTTGTATGAAGTTATCGAATCTAGTCTTCTCTAAAGACAGGTCAGGGACACTTCAAGCCACATCACTATTTATTCTCTTTATCTGATTATTTAATATTCACTATACGATCATCATCCGCAGATCTTCAGAAATGGGGCACTAGTAACAGTTCAGGGTCTTCCATCTAGGGTCATGGTTCTTGGGTTTTAGCAGTAGCTTCCTGATGTGATGTAATGTCCGGTCAATGAACCTTCGGCTTCGAGGGCTCACTCATGTGTTCCGCCTGTATCGCAGCGCATTACTACATGTTTTACAGTCTACGATATATTACTCCTCCTGGTCGCTGCATGCATTCACTTGGTAAGTTGAAATCGTCTTCGCTAATAAAAACCCCTGGATATCTGTAGTATAATAGTACAGTAGTATAATAGGCATAGTAGTACTATGTGATGATAATTGGTGTAGCCACTGGCCGAAGGCAAGGTTCATAAGTTGTCAAATTCTCACCTCTCATTCGCAGGACCTATGTCATGCCTTGTGAGGTGAAGCGTAGGTTCGTACTTCTCTACGGATCTCAGCGTGGACAAGCACAAGCTATCGCCGAAGAACTTTCTGATCAGGCAGCAGAGCATGGATTAGTAGCTGATTTGTTTTGTTTGAGTAAGAAGGAGAAGGTAACATTTGAAGCATCAGAAATTATAATGCATCAAATGGTTTTGGTTGGATATACGGCATAGAAATGAATGGAGAAATTTGTCGTGAACTTGATTGAGGTGATATGCTGAATTGTGTTGTGTTGTCTGTAACTATTGAGATATTCATCTAGTTATAGTTATTTCAATGCTAAGATAACTAATTGAGATTAAACTAATCTTACTAAACAGATGATCCTGTAATATTTAATTTTCCAGTACAACTTGGAGAAGGAAACTGCTCCAGTGGTTTTCATTGTTTCTACAACTGGAGATGGGGAGCCTCCTGACAATGCCTTGTCCTTTGTGAAAACTATCAAGAATAAGAGCCTGCCCCGAGACTACTTTGCTCATCTTAACTATGCAGTCTTAGGTAAGGCACCATGAAAAGATGTTATTTTGCTCTTTTTAATATGAATTTACAGTATGTGATTCTTCTATTGTCCCATTTAGCTTTGGGAGACACAAATTACGCAAACTTTTGTAACTGTGGGAAGACCATTGATGGCCGTCTTCAGGAACTAGGAGCCAAACATTTCTACTCCACAGGATATGCAGATGATGGTGTTGGGTATGAAGGCTGTTGTCATCATTCTGTTGCCTTTAGACAATTTAATTGAACTTTTTGGATTATAATTGATCTTTTTTTTATTACAAATGTTCTCACAAAAGTCATGACATTTTGTGAGGACATTCACTACAGACTACATGTATAGCCATCAACTGAATGCTCACAACAAAGGTCTTTGAGTCATGTCCTAAATTGATGTTTAAATCAGATCAGATTGCAACCACTTTTTGTTTCTTGCCAGGCTTGAAATAGTCATTGATCCGTGGATTGAAGGAGTGTGGGAGGCAATCAAGAAGTCCGTAGCAGAGATGGCCACCCCAGGGCAACAGGACACTGACTCTGCTAGGAGCTTGCACACCACTGATCTTACTGCTGCTGCGGGCCAGGAGAACACACGGGCATCTGGATTAGATGTTGGTGTAGCCTCTCTAACACTCAAGGACAAGCCAGCCCAGGCATCAGAAGTGCCAAAGTCCACTTCTGAGGTGGAGAAGAGAGAGCCTAAACCTGTTGTGCTGGAGGTGTCGTTGACACAGTCTCTGCCGCCACTGTCAGAATCCGCGCTGAATGTGCCTTCTCTTCCCCCTCCATTTCTCAATGTCTCTCTGGAGGATGCACCTGCCCAAGAGGTAGTCTGTCTTTCCATGTTGTTGTAATCAGTGCTGGATGTCCAGATATTCTGCCTGTAGATGTGTCTTGATGACATGAGTTTTGTGTAAACATTGTGGTGGTTGTGAACAGCTGTTCATTTGAATTTTTTTGTACAGTATGAAGCGTAACCATAGCCATTTTTCATTTTCCATGTTATTCTGGCAATCCCAATATTCAGGATTCCAGAATCAAGAATTTGCATGTTTTTTATTGAAGATGTCATGCAGTAGACTGTAGTACACTGTTCTATATCATACTTTGTAGTGTCCACCATAGATTGATTTGCAGACAGTCCTTCCTCTCCTCTCATTCTACAGTTGTCTGGCCCAGTGCGTCTGGACCACCATCAAGAAGTGTCCATTTCAAAGACAGTACAGCTTACTCGGGACGATGCAGTCAAAACAGCCATCATGTTAGAGCTGGACATTTCAGTAAGTTATCATAGCAAGCTACAGATTTGTCAAAATGTCATTTTGTTTACACTATTTAAAAGCATGCAAAGAAACATTTTGTTTATTATTAAAATGCTTTCTACCATGAAAGTGAAATTGGTTTGTTCCTGTCATTTTTGGAGATGTAATGTAGTTCCATTGTGTGTGCAGGGGAAGGACATGCCTTATCAGCCAGGAGACTCTTTTGACGTCTTGTGTCCGAATGATGCCAGTGAGGTACTGAAGCTTCTCCAGACACTGAGGCTGGAGCAGCAAAGCCATCACCGCGTTCAGCTGGAGCTCAGGAAAGACACCAAGAAGAAAGGTAACAATTCTGCATCCACCAAGCCAATTTTGATCAATCAATTCTCTAAGTTCACAAGTGCATATCTACCCCCTCTTCTACCACTACCTCCTTTTCTACCACTTCTCCTCCTACCATACTTTGACTAGTACTTAATATGTAGGCACTCCTATCCTCTAGTACTAGTATTGACAGATGCAGTGGCAATTCTTAGCTATAGTCACCTCTGCACTGAACCTTAAATGTTATTCTGTTGCTGTAGCTGTAGCTGTAGTTCTGTACCTTAAATGTTAAAATGCTTAAATGGTCATAGCTGAAATATTATTCTATTGCTGTAAGTCGCTTTGGATAAACGCGTCCGCCAAATGAATATGTAGTGAGAAATTCCAAAGTGTATGTATTTTAACATTCCAGAGTGTAAGGGCCTGTTGATTAAGCCAACCCAAATCGCATGCATGCATGACCTTTGTCATGCCACATGATGGGGGCGATTAATCATTGTTTTTTTTAACGCAATCATTGAAGAGTGCTACTTGCTTTAACATAATGCTTGCGCCTCAGAAGACAAGGTATGACCGGAGAGAGAGCTCACGTGAGGCGACGGAAGGGGGATCGCTAGAAATGTATTTAAGCAAGACAATTTGTATTTTGTTTTTGAGTTGGTATGGTTGTGACGCTGGGATGGCCTACGTTCTATATCAACTCCCGGATTCGTTAATAAACCTCGAGTTTTTTGTCTTTGCCACTGCTCGGTTTGGATTATCTCCACTTTGTTGGTTATTTTTTACACTACAAATACATGTAAGTGTAAATGCATATCATGAACCTTCAATAGTCAAGTACATATAGAGTAGTACTGCATGTATAGTTCTACTGCAGTTACAGAAAAGAGTAACCATGTGCATTTTCAGTTATTGTCATCAAAACCTCAGCCATGTATTGCATTATAAAATACTTATTGAGTAAACTCTTATATGGACAACATATACATACATCAATCATTATTTGATTATCTTGTTCTTAAACAATAGCACAAGTACTTGACATGTTGATTGCCATAAATGTTTTCTTTTGAGACAAGGGGTGCGAGTTTGACAGCATATCTTGCCGACAGGTATGACTATGCACGCTGTGGCCCGAGCAAAGTCAAGCCGAAGCTAATTAATAAAAGAAATAGATAGATCAGAATTTTAACACTGGTTGCATGTGATTGGTTTATTCAATTTCACTTCACCAGAGAGGTCTCGCCTGTGGTAAAAATAAAGTATTAATCCACAGAGAGGCAAAAAGTAACGCACAGGCAAGCTGACCGGACGGTAGTGTACAAAGCTTTATTCACAACGCTGGAGACAAGTTACAAACACACAAGCATCCTAGGCAAGCATGAGAGCAACAAGTCTGTCATAGACAAAGTCTTACCGTTATTTATAGAACTAAACAGGGTATTCTTGAAAGATTACGCAAAATAAAGAAAAAAGAGCTGTCATCATAAAGAAAACTAATTAAAAGAAAAGCTGGTACTACTCCAGACTCTCTAAGGCGGTTGACCTCAGAGGTCATGGACAAGAGAATCACTCCAGACTCCCAAGGGAGGTTGGCCTTAGAGGTCACAGCTAAGAGAAAACCAAAATAACTGAGCTCATCCTTGTAATGTCTACATTTCTTTAAAGTGTAGCCAATTGGACAACAACCACCCCAGTAGCAATTTAACAGCTAAAGTGTTGTCTTATTACTGGAAATTTCCCCACACGCCCATTTCAAAGTATATATATCGTATGTATATCGCCTTTCAGTTTGGGCAAGCTATGTACTTTTGCAGGTAATCGACTGTGTGGTGCAGTTTGTACACATTGTTTGAGAATACACCAAAATGACTTAGAAAAAATGTAAATACAAGTCAATAGATGAGTGCAGTGTGGCTGCGTTCAAGACAACTCAATTCCAAAAGAATTTATTGAGTTTACAGTATTTGTATTTGAGAGAGAGTGAGTCTATATTTACAGTGTGCTTTCAAGAATACACTAAAGAATAACTTACAGTGGAGAATTAAGCTTCTTGAAAACAAAGATGTAGCAATGTGCAGACTCACAGACCTACCAGCCTAGAGCTTATTTAAACAGACTGCTCCCCATTAGAATGTGCTTGACCAGACAGGGAGAGAGTGGCCACTTATGAAAGGCACTTTCCTGGCTGAACTCGCTGTCCTGTCATCTGAGGTGACTAGAGTGGAGACCGAGGATTTGCACACTGCCAAATCACCTTACAAAAAGTTTAATACACAATGTGTCCACCTCCAGCTTTCATCAGGGGGGTATTCCAAGTACCTGGTTTAGTGACAAACCTGGGTAAGTTAACTCATAGTAAGTGGTAAACCTTTTAATAGAAGAGCTGTATGGCTTCATTCTCCTAACAAAACAATGCCAATGGACTCTTGTTGTAGGAGGTTTGCCACTTACTCTGAGTTAACTTACCCAGGTTTGACACTAAACCAAGTACTTGGAATACCCCCCAGGTGTTTGGACAAATGCACTTTTTACTTCAGCTTGAATAAGGCCACCAGCTGGAACGTGTATTTAATCTTTTTGCAACAGCATTTGATGGTGGGCAGACCTTCTGTCTTCGTTCATTCACCTCAGAAGGCATGAGCGAGTAAGTTCAGCCAGGATTCAAAATGCCTTTGATATGATTCTGTACTTATTTTTGCTCCAGCACCTGTGTGTGGGATGTGTGTGCTTTCTTCCCCCTCATATCCCTCACAGAGCTTGCGTGTCACTCTGCTAGTATCAGATCCCCTGAAGTTGAGAGCTTGTGCCCTCTGTTCTCACAGCTGCCCAGCTTCCCCCATACGTTCCAGTGGGCTGCACCCTGCTGTATCTGCTCACCTGGTGTTTGGAGATCAGAAGTGTTCCGAAGAAGGTATGATTTGGTTTGAAATGACCATCCTTATAATGGCTCTCACTGCATCAAAAAAAGAACAGCTTGTCTGTAACTATGCACTGTGCCCAATGTGGATGTCTAAATATAAAATGTAGTGCTCTGAATGTACGGCTTGTCCCATATGGTGTGTGTGTGTTTGTAAAAGAGAGTTCCCGCTCATGAAGCTCTTTATGGAACTTATGAATTGTTTCCACACTGTTACAGTTTTTCACAACTGCTGAAACACTAAACCCCATTCTCTGAACCAAATGCTCAGTTGCCTGAACAAAAACTCAAAACACATTCTCATGCAATAAAACAAATTTTGCACTGTGATACACTTGTAATACATAATGGTAAAAGGTAAACACAAAGAAAACACAGATGTCATATGTTAAACACGACTCAAAATTGATCACACTTTCAAATGATATGACAACCAATATATAAGCTAGTTCAGAGTGTAAACAGGTAGCTGAACAGTGCAGGCTCGTATCAACAATGCACAGAAACTAGTGAGGCAATAGAGTGCATTGAAGGCTGTAGATTGTAATGTACTTCTCATTTGCAGTACTGAAATGCCTGTCTTTTGCCAGTATAACATTTTTCACAATTACTAAAACACATTTCTTTAAAACCTGCCACCCTTTTCTCAAAACTGTAAACACAAACCCCCATTCTCAATACTTTATATTTACTGGATTTACAGTAAATGTTGAATTCACTGAGGTATGAAATGCAAAATGCATTTACTGAATTGTAAACATGTTTCTGCTGTGGCTATGTGCCCTGCCCTGAACACTCTGTTTTCCATGTTTTTGATATAGTGTTAATGACTGAAGTATTCTAATTTTTTCATTCTCATGATGTGTGTAATGGTAGAAGTATTTTCATTTTGACTGCTTTGTGAATGATCTGAAGACATTGTTTGGTTTTGAGCACAGGTACAACTGTTTTGAGGTGATTGTTCAGTTTTGCAGAGGTTTTGTGAATCTAGTTTGAGATTGAGGGTTTGTGTTTAGAGCAGGGGTATTCAATTAATCTTCAGCGAGGTCCAGTTACGAAAAATTTCCTCAAGCAAAGGTCCGGAGCATCATAATGTTTAACATGCGTGTTTAGGCTATGTATGTATGTATAATATTAGGATGGATGGATGGAGCCTAGTTATAGATAGATAGATAGATAGATACTTTATTGATCCCCAAGGGGAAATTTAAGAAATAGAAGATTGTAGGCCTAGGCCTAATGTTTAATGTGAAATAAAATAAGTAGCCTAAAAGGCAACATTCGAAATGAGGAGAAATAAGGCAAGATAAGAGTAGGCTAATTGTGGAGAAAAACTGAGCCTTGGCTATTTTTAAGATCTTAACGTGAATAAAATTTGAGCTGAGACAAGGATGGATATTCCACAGCTGGTTCCTTGAACCCATTAATCAGCAAGTTTAATTTTTTTTTTTAGTTTTTTTTTTTTTTTTATGTTGACCCAAAATCCTGGAAACCCAGGAATATCACGTTGTTAGGCAGTGAATGCATGTAGGCTTAACTAGATTGTGGTGGATCAATCATATTGCCTTCTTAAATCGTAAAATATTCTGTGGTCTCAGTTCACTGTTGAATGGGCCTAGCCTACCCTATGCTTGCTCAAAATATATGCTTTGTCTTTGTAGAGGTGCTTCAAATTGGCGCTTAAAATCGCCTGTCTCAGAATATATAGAAGAGGTCCAGGGCAATTCCGCGCAAAACTGTCACATCCATATTTAGTTGGCGTTACGGACGTGACAGTTTTGTGTGGTATTGTCCCCGTATCGTTATATAAAGCTCTGTTCTCGCTGTCTAGCTTTCTCCTCTTTGAGCAATCGATGATTTGAAAATAACTTACTTATCGTTAACTTAGATATCCATCTGATTGTTTCTCGTCCCGTCTCCTCTCCTCGCTCGTTTCAGGCTATCAGTCTCTTCTCCATAGTAGGCTACTTTACTCACTGACTCGACTTTATCAGAATTCACAGATTTCACTGGCTGGGTAGCAGCAAGCGAAATGATGGTTCCTGAAGCTCCTGAAGTAAATGCTGTTATCCTAACCAACGAAACATTTAGCGCAGCTTTAAATTCTTACGTGAAAATCTAAATTAGGCTATTATGGTCTGGGTCCGGATAGGATCACGTCATGGTCCGGACTCGGACCGCGGTGCGCCATTTGGTGATGGCTGGTTTAGAGTATTGATAAACGGGTGAAAGGTTTAAAAAAATGTGCTTTAGCAATTGTGAAAAATGACGTTGATATCCATGCTTATGCTCCATCTGTGCCTCCCCGGTCCCTGTACCCCCCCAGGCCTTCCTGAGGGCGCTAGTGGAGTGCACCAGCGCAGCCCCTGAGAAAAGACGCCTGCAGGAGCTGTGCAGCAAGCAAGGCACGGCCGACTACAACCGCTTCATCAGGGACACCAGCGTCTGTCTGCTGGACCTCCTGCTAGCCTTCCCATCATGTCATCCGCCTCTGAGCCTACTCATAGGTCAGTGAGATTACATTACGATTGGCATCCAGAGTGAAAATAACACTCAGTTACACAATTATTGCCTGTTCTTGAGAACTTGACAAAGAATGAAACCTAAGGTCAAATGAAACTCAAAACGGATAACATGAAAACGGACAACATGAATTATAATCAAAAAAGTGGGTCCTTAGTTAGGGACATTACTTCAGGGAGGAATTATGTGTAGCGTTCATTCTGGAAATATGACTGATGTTTAAAATCCCTTTAGTCAAGAAGTGTCTGCTAAATGTAATGTAAAAAAATCCCCAAAAACATCAAGTATAACTGCAACATGTTGTCATACCACTAGGGGGCAATAAACGTCTGGAAATGAAAGATTGAATTTGAAGGCTCAGAATCCAATGCAGGAGAATAACTTTTGTGTGTGTAAACACATTTGTATCTATTGGTTACTTTCCTATAACTCTGAATGTTGACAAAGAGACCTCTAAAGGGTAAGCCTTTCATATTTTGCATGACAGGTTTTTTTTGTATGCGTTTGTGGTCCTGAAAAATGCTGCGTTAAGAGCATCTCCAATGTCAGTTATTTTTGGGTCTGCTGAGCAGTGACCCTCTCTGGGCTGAGGAGAGTTGAGGGTCATGATGAAAATTGGCAATCATTTCCCCAAATCGGCAAAATATGCAAAGCAGAGTCTGGTGGAGCAGCTGTCTCTAATAGCCCATAGCAGTGTTGAACCCTGAGGGAAAGGTGCATTCCCGCACAAGTTCAGCACATCATGCACTCAGATGACTGATGCAGACATAGTCTGTGTCCCAAAGGCTATGCTTTCTATGCATGAATACCTGTTCACATGCTAACTATAGTGGCAGCTATGTAAACATCAGTAGATATTATGAATATAATTAGGCAGTTGTTATAGAAACATATGTGTTGTATTAATACACAGTCAGGAAGAACTTTTGTAAAAAAATCTGGAAGTATTTGTATATCTAAAAATATTTTGTTCATAACCACACTAGAGTGGATTTAAGATGGAAAAATAAGCCAGAGAAATAAAGGTAATCCATTCAAAAGATGAAATGAAGAAGGGGAGTAGAGAAGTAAGCTTTAAAAGATAAAAAATCGTTTGGCTAAGAGTTTGAACACCTGTAAAATAGTTTATTTTGTTGTTGAGCTGCTGTAAGAAGCAGCCTGCCATTTTAATGTCACTTTTTGACAGCAAGAAGACAACCCCTTTATTACTGCGCTTCATGAGCTGCTTTATTCCAACACGCTGAGCGTGATGTCATTCAGCCTCTCCCTGTCTCCCCGCGCGACCCCTCACTGAGGCAGTGAAATTAATGGAGCTTGTTGTAGACTCCATGACTGACACTAAGGACATGTTCAGTGCATATGGATGGTCTGAGACTCTTGTTGCATGGTCAGCATGCCATCTGCCACAGCGCAGGTTCCATCCTAAATCAAATGGAAGTGTCTTGATTGAATTCTCAAACGGCTTGAATGGCTCGTTGATCATGATTAGTTGCATCGTTCTCTCTCTATCTCTCTTTTTCTCTCTTGCTCTCTCTCAATCACTCACTCACTCACTGTGTCACTTTCTCTCTTTCTCTCTCCCTCTATCTCTATCTCTCTCTCTCTTTCTTTCTTTCTTTCTCTCTCTCTCACACACACACACACACACACACACACACACACACACACACACACACAGGCCTGTCACAAGAGCTATTTTTGTTGAACGAGATATTGTCTCAGAAAATATTGTGATAAACAATGTTATTGTCATTTTAGTCAATCTTATGCTATTAATATAGCCTTTTTATTAATATAGTCCATCTTATGCTATTAATATAGCCTTTTCTATTAATATAGCCTTTTTATTAATATAGCCTAATGTTAATGTAACCACATAATAATGCAAGTACAAGGCCCCTCCACCTGCAGCTGTGCTTGTGCTCTAGTCCTAGCTAAGAGAACTGGATGGTGTAATGATGTTTCAGATGAACTTTTAAGTTAGTTGTATTGTCTATTGTTTTTATTTTAAGACAAAGTCAGAGAAAAACACATGCTATTCATGAAAATAAAGTGGATACTTATCGTCACACACACACACACACACACACACACACACACACACACACTTCACTTGTCTCTCTTGCTTTATTGTATAGAGATAAAAAAGATATACATTTTTAAATGAATATTGATATAGATGATATAGAAAAATAACTGACATGCTGGTGATATACAGACCACTGATATCCTGACATACATATAAAAATTTAAATTCTCACCTATTTCAGATGCTGTAAATATACAACATAATAGTTTGGCCAGTTCCTTTTCTGTTTGGAAGAGAGATGAGACACAGAGGGAGGTTGTGCACTCAGGTAGCGATAGAGGTAGTCCCTGTCCCTCTGGTGGGGGAATTTTAGAAACGGGATTTCAAACACAGGGCTAGTGAATTAATGAGTGCACACCACACAAGAAAAAGTGACGCTAGCGAAGAAGAGAAATGGACTACTCGCTCACAGAGGGAATACTACGTGAATGGTTCAGGACTCTTACTCAACATGAATATATGTACTGTATGTATACGTATTTGAAGTGTGCCTAGTCTATTGTAACCACTGTGTTGTGTGCTGGGTTCATTTTTTTCTCTTCCTCATGCAGAACACTTGCCGAAGCTGCAGCCAAGGTCCTACTCAGCAGCGAGGTAAAATGTTTTCTGTTACATTTGCTGCATCAACACTTTGTTTTCTAATGAAAAATCCCCCCTGAAGGTTTTCCCTGCTGAGACTCATTTATATGCCACAGTCTCTTATGGTTACGGTCCACAATGCACTCCTGCACAGGAAAAGATTTCATAGTTTTAGTTTCAGACTGTGATGCATATGTTTATTGCTGGAAGCACACACTAAGCATGAAAATGACCAAGTTCGAGGTGGAGCAGGGCTGTTTATTTCTCTCCAGTATTCTCATTGGCCTACTGACCTTGGTTGCAATCTGTTCAATATATAGAGTATTACGATGATCAGAGGCCATAAATGCATTAAGACTTTTAAATTATTAATGGTTTGGCCAGCAGGGGTCCCTAGAGAGCTGATGTTGCAACCAGCAGACAGTGTACCAAATATAAAGCTGATGTAAACTAACAGCATCTATTTGTACATATAGATTTTACTACCAGAACAAACTGTGTGTATGTGTGTCCTAAAGGCCTACTGAATGTGATGAAATTATATGTTATGCCATAAAATATCTGCTTAGCCTTCCTCTCTAGGAAAGAGAACAAACCAACACACACACACACACACACACACACACAGCAACCATACCTGTTGGGAGTCCATGTGTTCCTTGTGGTCTCTTACTTGTAATGCATAGTAGGGATTGTACAATGATTGAACTCTAGGTTATAAAATAATATAATTATCATAAAAAGTATTTGTATTCATGGGATTAATGAAGACAAAAGTAAGCAAAAGTAACAGTTTGTGTTGGTCTCACTGCAACTGCCATTGCATAATTCATACCTATCGGTGACAGCAACGGAACATCTCTCTCTTGCCCACCCCTCTCCCCCTCCGTCTCAGCTCCAGCCAGAGGCATCCAGGCAAGCTGCACTTTGTGTTCAACATCGTAGAGTTTCCAGCATGCCCTGAGAGACTGGTGGCCAGGAGAGGTGTGTGCACGGGCTGGCTGTCCAGCCTGGTCTCCCCCATCCTCCAGTCCGACAGCGCCATGCAGGGCCCAGTAGAAACCACCGTTAGTGCCTCACCGCCTATGGTTAGTATAAGAAGCTGTACATCCACATTATGACTCATAGGGCATTACTGCTCACTATGAATAGAGCTCACTAGGAGTAGAGAATCGGAACATTCTTTGCATCCCCTGCAGCCTGCTTTTCTGAATGTGCTTTCTCTCCATACTTACTATTATCTCAACCCTTGTTCATTATAGTGGTGCATCATGGGGGCAAAAACTTAACTGCATGCCTTTTCTGTTTGTCTGTTTGTGTGTGTGTGTGTGTGTTACCCAAGATACACATGGGTCTGCGTCCAGGTAACGCTTTCCGCCTGCCCTCTGACCTCTCCGTTCCCATGGTAATGGTGGGTCCTGGCACAGGGGTGGCTCCCTTCATCGGCTTCCTCCAGCAAAGGTGAGGGTGCAAGGGTAGACTGGTGTCTATCATCAAGTCATAATAAGTAGCTTGTTGCAGACTTTTATTTTTCTGTTGATAAAAGATAGATAGAAGAAAAATACGTAATAATAATAATAATAATAATAATAAGTAAGAAACAATGAAATGGAAACAATGAAAGGTTGTTCTGAACTTCTGACTTTCATGGGAAAACAGTGCCAAAAAGTTAAAAAGTCCTGAAACTCAGATTTATCATAATGTCTCACAGTGTGTTGTTCACTTCTGACATTCCAAGTCCGTGCAGGTATGGAAATGCCCTTTGAAGCCTTGCTTCTTGATTACGACTGTTCCAAGCCATTACGAGGCGAAGCGAGCATGCGAGCGAGTGGGGTTGAGGGAGCGCGATCGATTTGACTGGGAGGGAAAAAAAAGGGGGGAAGGCAAAGCGAGCGCGAGAGCGACGCGGCCACTGTTTTTCACGAGCGCAAATCATAAATCATGCGAGTTAAATGCTGGGGAGGCAGAAATGCGCTATTGACCGGCCGCCTCCCACATCATCAGCGCAACCTGCCAGAGCTCCCACAGACCCCTGCATCAGATTGGCCGGCGGTGGAGGCGGAGGTTGGCTGTGTGAAATATGCGGAGGGGCGGGGGGGGGGGGGGGGGGGGGGGGGGGGGGGGGTTGGTGGGGGTGAACGAGGCGGAGGAGCTATTCACTGAGGCCCCTGTCAAATTTGAGAGGATGATTCAGAGGCCCAGGGCCCCGAGGCACAGGGGCTCAAGCCAGGCTGGGGCAGCCGCATATGAATGAAGCTGTCCGCATCCGCAGACGCAGATGTCCATCTGGATGACGGGCGGTGGACATGCCGCAGAGAGGGGGGGGGAGTTATGACCCACGTACCTCTTTTACCTTCCTCTCCCTTGGAGAGAGGGAAAGGAGAGGAGAAGGAGGAGAGATACATGAATCAGAGAGAGAGAGAGAGAGCGAGAGGGGGGGGGGTGCATAGAGAGAAGAAGGAATAGCTGATGGGTTTGCATTGCCATGAATGTGATACCTGTACACATTCATTGCAATGCAAATACACATACCTGTACAGCATATATATACTTGGATGAGAGAGACAGAGGGAAGAAGAGGTAGAGAGATGCATGGAGCTGAAAGAGCAAGAGAAGACCGAAAAAACACACACAGACAACATACAAGGATCTTGATTCATTCTTTCCTTCTACCAACTTTCTCTCAAACAACCCCCCACCCCCATACACACACATACTGTAAGCACTCTCTCTCTCAATCACTCTCTCTCTCTGTCTTTCTGTCTCTCTATGTCTCTCTCTCTCTCTCACTCACACTCACACACACACATAAGACACCACAGATGGTGCCATGGTACTAATCAGTGGGGCTTGTGTCAAACCTGAATGGCGAGTTGATGTAGATGAATGTCTGTGGCTCTATATGGATTAGGGGGGGGGAGAGAAGTGCAGCACAGAGCAATGGAGGGAGGAAATGTGGGATGGAGTGAGTGAGCTATGGAGACGGAATGAGAGACTGATCGAGAGAGTTAGACAGAACGTAGTTCAGAGATAGATTTGGAGAGGGGGGAGGGAGGGAGGGAGAGCGAGTGCGAGCACCTGTGTGCTGTGACAGCCCTGATGAATGGGCCTCGTAAGGCGCTGACAAAGTTGCGTGGCGCCGCTGCAGCTTCCAAACTGTCAAGGTCATGGCAGCGGTCCGACAATCGCTGCCGAATTGTTCCGTCGGCCCGGAGTGCTGGAAACTGGTTTTAATCACAGTGGCTCTGCCCCGCGCCGGACAGCAACACAACAACACCATCACTGGTCACACAGAGGACCATGGCTCTGGAATCACTATGAGTCTTGCTCCTCCTCTGTGATTGTAATTTATGCCCAGTTAAAAATAAAAATAATAACAGTCCACCATGTCAGTGTGCTGCATACATTAAAGATACATATTCATCCGTCAGCTTGCAAACTACCACTGTGGCCACAGAAGAGTGTTGCTCCTGTACCTCCAGCTTTCGAGTGTGTCTTCTTGGAAGATAAAAAAAAAAAAAAGTTGTTGTGAAGTTGTTTATTTCTCAAAAGCAGGCCACTAACCCCCCAGAGGGCTAGGAGGAGGTTTCAGGCCGGATGCCTGCCGTTCCCACCCCTGTTTCTTCTAGCTGGCTGGATCTCAGCAGCATCTCACTGGGGCGCGGTGTCTGTATGTGGGAAGTGCACATGGGCCTTCAGCTTGAGATTCTGCCAGCGCTGCCGCCTCCAGTGCACTGCTTTTGATCAGACTGGTTAAAGATAACAATCGCTGTTCTGTCAGCAGGATGCTGCCGGGGTCACACAGAAATGAATGATTTCTTTGAAGGAGCAAACAGCGAGAGACCTTCAGTCAGGTCAGTTAGTGAGTCAGTCAGGACCTACGCATCTTAACTGCCTACATGCATGGCTGCCGAAGAGAGGAAACCTTAAGATGGAAACCTGAAATGAAAGATTGTTAAAGGCCACCAACAATAAACCTGTTCTGTCACACGCACAAACATTTCAAGGTTGAAGATGCTGGAAAAGCTCACAGCAAAATGTGCTACATAAGTGTAGCCATGCAGTATTTTCAGCACTCCGTACGGTAGTAGTTTATCAGTGCTCTGAAGGTACGCAGTGTACGAGTGCCCAGGATGGCACTGACGGGCGATGCCATGTGCGGAGAGGGAGCCTCATTCCAAGCCAAACCCAGGACGGTGGGAGAGGGTCGATGGCGAGGCGATTCCTTTCCAATACTGCCATTCTGTGGAAGGGTTCACTGTTTGTCACTCGTCAGTGGAGGCGTAGAACACATCCAGCCAAGAGGCAAGGTCTTCTCCTGGCCAAACAGAACCTATGATTGAACCCTGTGTACGTGTGTTTAAAGGGTTGTATTTTACAGGGTGCAGCTGGCTCCAAGCTATTTGTATTCAATATGGAGTCACTTATGGCGTATGTGTGTGTGTGTGTGTGTGAGTGTGTGTGTGTGCGCGTGTGTGTGTGTGTGTGTGTGCCCGTCTGTGCCACAGTGGGTGGTATAGCAAAATGGAATCCAGGTTTTTCATATTGGTATTGATCCCTTCAGGGCTAAAGCCCACTGAAGCTAGTTTATTGAAGGCCATTTCCAGATTGGATGCTAGGCTTCCAGATGCTAATGGTGCTGCTGTGGGGAGAGCCAGTGTCAGACACGAATAGAGCCGATGCCAGAGCCGGTAGAGCACAGCTCAGATCATGCTTTTGAACAGCCCTTTGTTGTTGTTGGCTCTGTGGTCACTGTCAGGGATTTCACATGTAGGGAATAGGATGTGACACACAGACCTTAGCCAATAAGACAGACACTGTGGGATACTTAGACCAGATCATTCCAGGAGCTGTCCAGAAACTGTATGGAAAGCGATTGAATGCTAAATGCTATAGGCACATCAATGGAGTGCCCTTTTTTCTTTCTGGTAATCAGAGGCTTATGCTGATTCCCAAATGCTAAAGGGAAACTGTCAGCCTAAAATAGACACTGCATGGATTTGACATAGGAACTTTAAGGGGAAGAAACCACTACAGACTAGCTAGAGCAGGGGTGGGCAAACGTTTTGGCTCAAGGGCCAGATTGGGTTTTGAAAATTGGCCGGAGGGCCGCACAACAACCACCCCCCCCCCCCCCCCCCCCCAACCCCCAACGGCACACGCATAAAAAAAATAATTTTTTTATAGCCTATAATTTAGTATGAAAAGTATTTGTTTTAAAATATGAATTGCTTAAAAATACTGCTAATTTTATGCTGTTTAACAAATGTATAAATTGTGCACTGTCGCTTTAATTCACGTTTATTTCTCAATGATCTTCTGCCTGCTCCGTTATGGCAGTGCTGTACCTACGGCTGGGCCCTCTCACAGTTTTTAAATGGTCAGTAGTGGGAACTACTGTTGCCTTCATGATTTCCTTTTAAAACTTTCTTATAAGAAGGAGATATCAGTTATCAACAATCACAAGCCAGCTGGAACCTGCTGCTCTCTCTCCCTCTCGTGAGTGCAGACGCGTTCCCAATTAAATGGATTGCATAATGTTCACGTTAGATCTGCTGCAAAGGAGATAACTAAGAGTTAACTTAGTTTAACATGATGTTATCTCTATTTAACATGATGTTTTGACATTGACATTGTAAACGTTATCTAAGGGAGAGTGAAAAGCAGTTTGCAGTAAAGCTAACCAACGTCGTCTCTATCGCAGGAAAAAAATAGCGAACAGCCTGATAACTAAATGAAATGCTCAGCGGGCCGGATGAAAGTGCTTGGCGGGCCGGATCCGGCCCGCGGGCCGCAGTTTGCCCACCCCTGAGCTAGAGGAACAGTAGAAAGATGAATCATATTCAACCAAAGATTGTAAGCTAGATTATCAATACTCAAAATTCTATCAGTATCGATTATTGAAAGTTCACATTCAGCAGTGAGAAACTTTGAGCAATTCGATTCTCAAGCATTCTCAAATGTCTTTGTAACAGTAGCCTGAGGATACAGTAGCTCTGCAGTGAATAAACCTCTCTATGACAGCTCAAGAGATGTGCTAGTGACAGATGCTAGCACCCATGGGTTTTTAACCTTCCTGCTAGCTCATCTGCCACCCAGTGCGAGATGCAGCAATTTCACAGGTTCGAGCCCTGGCCAGTGCAGGCCTGAACCCTTCTGTCAGCATAATGTAGATTGCAGAATATCTGGGCAAAGACTGGGTAGATATGATGGACTGGGTCAGTTTTAAGACCATGCTGTGGTGTTCTAGATGATTCCTCTCCCTCTCTCTCCCTCTCTCTCTCTCTCTCTCTCTCTCTGGTGAATTAACAGCTGAGAGTGTGATGAGTTGGTGTATGATATCCAGGGATCGAAAGAACAGATTGCAAACACCAGACTAGTTGCTGTGAGTCCTTGGTGGTCACTGTGTGTGCGTGTGTGTGTGTGGTGTGGTGTGGTGTAGAGTGGTGTGTGGGTGTATGTGTGAGTTTCGGATGTGGCATGGCCTGTGTGTGTGTGTGATGTAGAGTGGTGTGTCTGTGTGTGTGTGTGTGTGTGTGTGTGTGTGTGTGTGTGTGTGTGTTGTGGCTCGTCAATATGCTAATTGCAATTAGAGAGAGCAATCTGTGCTCTCATCAAACCGGATTAGTATGGGCTTCTGTCAGACCCCTATCAGACATACACTCTCAAAGGCCAGTTATTATTGGTGTCCGTGATTAGAGGAGAGTTCCTCTGTCTTTTGTTCCCGAGTTGAAGAAAATCTGCGGAATTTGATTTAACTTCGCTGATGCGCCAGTTTGATTTAGCATCTCATGTAGGAGATTTGGAGCAAGAAGTGTCGGGCTTTGGCTTTGTGTGTGTACGTGTGTGTGTGTGTGTGTGTGTGTTTGTGTGTGTGTGTGTGTGTGAATGTGTGTGTGTAAGTGTGTGTGTAAGTGACTGAGTGATTGAGGTGAGTGAGTGAGTCTGATGTAGCGGCCAGTGCAAACTCATCACAGGGTCAGAGGTTGGCTTGTACCAATAGCATATCGGGTCAGTCCCATCCTGCACTCTGATCAGAGCCGAGCTGGCACCTCAAACAGGTGCGTCATTCCGATAGCGGACAGCACTCCGCCTGCCCACACATCCACTTCCGAGATCTGGGATCCCCGCCATGCTTGCCCACCGCATGGAAAATCACATTAATTGAATCCATCCACACAGGCTTTAGGTGTGGAGCTTGCCTGGTTGAAGGTATAACTCCGTTTTCTTAAGTTTGCCGGGGAAAGTAATCAAGTGTAATCTCCAGAGTGTGAGCATCCACAGCGCGGCCCGTTGGTGTACATTTCGGTGCATTTGTGAATTACATTTGTGAATTACTGGTTTTCACTTTTAAAATAGCCTATTTCTAGTGATATGCGTTTCAAATCATTTGGGAAAAGGCTGCTGCTGTCAGGAAAATATTTCTATGCATCCTGCTGTGTGTGTGTGTGTGTGTGTGTGTGTGTGTGTGTGTGTGTGTGTGTGTGTGTGTGTGTGTGTGTGTGTGTGTGTGTGTGTGTGTGTGTGTGTGTGTGTGTGTGTGTGTGTGTCCCTCTTTCATTTATCTGTCCATTTGTCTTTCAGGGAGAAGGAGAGGGTGAATCATCCAGACGGTTGTTTTGGGGAAACATGGCTGTTCTTTGGCTGCCGCCACAAAGATCGAGACTTTCTCTTCAGGTGTGTGAATTTAACACACACACACACACACACACACACACACAGACAGAAATGAATTGCATGTGATCACTTTGTTCTCTCTACACTCTGGACCTCCTTGAGTGTAGATGACAAACAGCAGCGGGCCGTGCTGGTGGCGTTCCCTCATGTGAGAAGCATGTAGAGGGGCCTCCTGGAGCACGCTGGCCCCCCTGGCACCCTCGCTCCCCCGGCCACTCTCACAGCACCGGCCTGTCCTTGAAGCTGATGATGGAGATGACCATGAAATTAAAGCGCTCCCCTCGGAGAACGTGGCACACACACACACACACACACACACACACACACAAAACAAGACATTACATGCGGTGATGTGGCGCTGGACGGCCGTGGCGGCCCTGGGCCCATAACTCACCTCGGCGCAGGACTGAGTAATGACACGACTACGCGGGCAGTGGGGCAGGGCGGGGGCCGCGCGCTACACGCTAATCCACCGACACCAGCAAGTTATCATCCGCACGCCTCATGATTCAAGGCCAGGTCCCAGGCCCCCCGCTGCAGCTGTTCGTCCTGTCCACGCGCGTGGAGGGAAGGGAAGACGTGTTTGGGGGGGGGCTTTATTGTTTAGGGGTTTGAGCTCCCTTGCAAGGGGAGCTGGTTACTTTATTTCATGCTGTTTTTATCAGCCTTTGACATTGTTTTTTTTCTTCTTCACTTTTATGTGTGTGTGTGTGTGTGGGGGGGGGGGGTCAAAGAAGGGCTGCCTTGTATCTACAGCACACAGGCTTAAAAGAGGAATGCAAGAACATTTTAGTCTTTGATGTTACGAAAGAAAGAAAAACAGTCCGCCCATTTTTTGACGGGTAAAATTCTTCACTCACAGCCAACCCGGGAAGACAACAGGTCATAATTCCTAATCTGACTCAACATTTAACATATGTGTATGAGGTTGGGGGTGGGTGTGTGTGTGTAGGGGGGGGATCCATCTACTCTGTGTCAGTAAAACACAAACAGACATTCAAAGCCTTTTTGCTGCCAGATCGTCTTTGCTGCTCCGTGTTCAGATGGATGGGTGGGGCACCTGAAGGAGTAGAAGAGGCGCTTTGGGGAGCTGCAGCAGAGTGCAGACATTTTGTCAAGGAGTGCTGTGGATCACTTGATGTTGTTTTGTGTGTAAATATCCAACCGTAAATAAATACCCATACCGTTTGAGCCAAGCACACAAGCACTAAACAGGGAGCTCAAGAAAAGGCTGGGCCCCTCACGTCGCAAACCAAGTAAACTTTCATTTGAATGATTAGCCCTGGACTCCATGAGACAACAGAAGCAGGTGTGTGTATGTGTGTTCACTTGTGTGTGTGTGTGTGTGCACCACAAACTCATAAACAGTTCTATAATTGAAACTCGCAAACACCTCTTTGCTTCAGCTCAGCTTGATTACTTCTGCAAGCTTCAGTAGGAACAGGGAGGGAGCAAATGCTTCTTGGCAAAGCTTGGCAAATGCTCCTCTTGCTCCCAGACCACTGGCTTAACAAAAAGAGTAGATGATGCATTGTGAGAAGATGAGCCAAGTGAGTCATTTAACCTTGCCCTCAAAATCTATACTGCTTTGTCATCCGAGATGAACAAAGATCTGCCAACCATGGCTATTCATGTCAAACTTAATACAAAACCCTTTTTTGTAAACCTGCATAAATGAATGCTCTTTCTTACTTCATGAGGAAAGTTTGACTTTAATAGTATTGCGTTCTGTTGTGTGTTTACAATGCTTCTACAAATATAATATTAGTTAATATTGCATAAATATTAAGGCTGTGTGTATGTGGTATCAATATCGACAAATTAAAATTACACTGATTAAACTATTTAGCATGTAGTCAATAACTTGTGTACAAGCTATGCCTCTCATATATCTACCTATCCATAATTAAATTGAAGCATAGTTCTATTCCTATCCATAATTAAACTGAAGCATAGTTATATTCCTTGCTGTCCATGGGCAGTCAGTCAACAGATACTTGGTAACCCAGTAACATACACACACACACACACACACACACACACACACACACACACACACACAAAGAAAGCACAAAGAAAGGACAATAAGTCACCTTGACCTCAGAAACCTCAGTTCTCCACTCCATTGTTTCTAAGACAATAGGCTGCTGTTTGCTGTTCTCTCCTCAGAGAGGAGCTGGAGCGGTTTGTGGACAACGGCACCCTGACCTGCCTGAAAGTCAGCTTCTCCAGAGACGCCTCCGAGGGGGCCCAGTCCCAGTCCAGCCCCAGATATGTCCAGCACAACCTGCTCCTTCATGCCAAAGAGGTTGCCAACATCCTTCTCAAAGAGAAGGGCTACTTCTATGTCTGCGGGTGAGTTAGCCTGGACCAATTGAGGAATTATACTAGAGAGCTCTATGATTATTAGGCCTGCAGCACCACTGTCCCTGATTGCTGCTTCCTTTTCAAAGATTCACTGTTGTGAGTTTAAGGATTTTGATTATGTATGTCTGATAGGTAGCCATCCCAAAGTCATTTACTGACCCAGGCTTTGCTTTGTTTAAGCACTGTTGACATTGATTCCTACCAGAGCTTAAGCTGATGAGTATAAAGTGAGTGACTGCCTATTGTGAAAATCCCTGAATACACTGAATTGATTATCCAAGGGGCATGTATTGAACCAAAATCTCAAGATCTACTACTGTAGTGTTAACACTGCTTTACCCCTACCTAAAGTCGTAATGTGTGTCTGTCTGTCTCTGTTTGTCTGCCTGTCTGCTTGCCTGTCTGTGTCTGTGTGTCTTGTCTTGCAGGGATGCTAAAAACATGGCCAAAGATGTTAATGATGTCCTGCTAGACATTATTGTGGCCGAGATGGAGGTGGACAAACTGGAGGCTATGAAGACTATAGCCATTCTGAGGGAGGAGAAACGTTACCTGCAGGACATATGGAGCTGAGCCGCGTCCAGAGACATCTCCCCAGAGTGCTGACCTAAGACTGCCTGCACGGATGACCAGTTTTAAAGGGCCGAGATGTCAGTCACTGTCTCCCTCACCTCCTGCCTTTCAAAGACTGCACATACTGTATGACTTAGACAGATGCATCAGTTGAGTGGTTTGAAATAATGATCTCCAGCAAACTGGACTTGAAACTTGAATTTTACTCAAGAATTTGTTTGTGCCAGAAGTCATGTGCATGTGCATATCGCGCGCACACACACACACACACACACACACACACACACACACACAGACACAAACACACACTCACACACACTAAGGTGCCACATACACACAAAACAAACTTGTGCCTTGCATCCATAAACTGTAATGTATGACACAGAATTCATGGTGAGAAGACTGTTCTCCAGGCCAAAGGCTTCAGTGTGCAAGCGAAAAGGACATTGATATTGGTTAGTAGGCTACAGTTGATAGCAGTAATGTCACTGCCACACATGCAATATATAATGTCCTTACCAGTATAAACTGAACTTTGGCAGGCCATCACAGTTTAGTGAATTATTTGCAGAATCTCTGTACAATAAACGCCCTAAAATCTCAAATAAATTTTACCTTTCAAAAGGCAGGCCGAGTTCATGTGTCAATGAGCATTAATGAGGGAAAAAACATCTTCAATCACAGAATGGACCCTTTCAAGAGAGTTCCATTATCAGCATCATAGTTGGCCCCACAAGACTTCCTTTTTAACATTCCATATGTTATCTTAATGCAGAGGAAGTAGATTGGGGCCCAAATAGAACGTTCAAGCATTGTTTTTGTTTTTATTGTTGAAAGGGTAGATTCTCTTTCTCCCTCCCTTTTCACATGAAGTTTTGACATCTTGTGGTGGACCTACTCCCGAGGTGGAGAATTCTGGTTATATCTATATATATATATATACAGTGCTTTTCGTGTTCATTTCACAATGTTAAGAATTCACATGAAAAACAGACCTCTCGACGCAAGTCTATTTATTCCCTTAAATGTGGCCCCTTCTTAAGAGAATAATTTCCTCATCTGTCATTTCCTTTTTCCTGTTTCCACAGTGTGCGACTTTGCTTCTTTACTTTCCCCTTCATCAGAGCATTGATCTTCGAGATGTTTTGTTGTGGTGTTTGTTTTGGTGCTGCTGCTGTCTATATTTGAACTGAAAGCAAAATTAAGTTCAAACACTCGACTTCAGCTTTGATTAAATCAATCTTTTTGATAGAGCTTTGATATGTACAAATCGTAAATCCCACCTCATTCACACAACACACAAGAAATGAGCTGTCATCCAAAAGCCTCTCGGCTGCTCTGCATGCAGTGGACTACTCAGTCTGCCCGTTCACACATCCACCTGCAGTGTCTGACCGGGCACTGAGCACATTGGGAAGGCCCTCGACAGGAGGGGATGATTGACTGCGACAGTATTTCAGTGGGTCAAAGCAGTAATGAGAGGTGTTCATCATGAACAAATAAGCATCTAATCCCAAACCCCCGCATGAAATACATATGCATATGAATATTGTATATTTATAAAGTGTGTGCTATTTAGCAGTAGGTACTTTTATCAAAGGGCCATGGACTTAATTCCACAGTCAGCAATTCTCAGGCACCAATGCTAATACTGCTCTATAGTAATGTCTACCTGCATAACTGTCATGGAAGACACAACATAGGATGATTGATTGAAATAAATTATGTTTTAGTTTTTAAATTAAAAGTGACTGTTGTTTCTGGTATCATACACATGCAGGTACTCTTATGAGACCGTTGAAGGAGGATCACTTGAATATAATAGTTGCCCCAGTAGGACAGAATGTCCTGGTGGTCAAGGCTGGACAAATGCCATACTTCATATAAAAATTTGAACAGAGATTCATTTTCCACCAGTTAAGCTTTGTGTGGACCATTCAAGCTTGCGCAGGAGACCAAAGGAGCCAAGTTTGATAAGGAAGAGAAATTTCCGCTTATAAATTATTCAGCAACAAATAAATATATTGTACTGATTGCAGTTACAATAAGCCCACAGTCAGCACAAGCCCTGCAATGAAATCTGACCTGTGACCAATATGCTGGGACCCACAAAAAAGCACAGCGATAAGAAATGGCTGCCCACTCAAGGCTTGCCTTGGTAGATAGATATAAAACCCCATTTTTATCACATAAAGTGGAGCAAGCGGTGGGTAGGGATAGGCACCAGTGCCTGAGGCATCTACACTCACAACGACAAAACTGGCCACGATAAATCACAATGGCGCTTATAAAAGGATTGCCATTGTCAAAGTAACATTTGGAAATGCCCCCTCTTTTTACATTCTACATTACAATTGGCCACTTTTTTATTCTTCCTGTGAGCGCTGGGCCCTTTTTTAGTGGGTACATTTCCTTTATGGTCCTCCCCCTCCAGAGTTGTCAATGCTGCATTCAAAGCAGTGTGTAGAGAGATACACTATCTACACACTGGTAATGGATGCTAAACATTAAGAGTACAGAATTCAATTACTGAATTTCATGAATTGAGCTGAATTTCTATTGACTGAAATGTAAAAGCTTTGGAAAGCAGTTTCGTTAGAATAGTCAACACAATTACATATTTAAATGCAATAACACACAAAACTCAAACACAAATATACACAAGTATATTTGTCCATGTCTCTTTCTGACATCATGCTGGATGTATCATATGTTTCGATGACACACAGGTATATATGCATACATAGATACATTTACATTTGCTGCATGAGAGCCTTCATCTGGTTAGCAGTTTTTACTCTCCTGGCTCCTATGAGAAGCAGCACTGTCAGGGATGGATTACTGCACGGGCCTATCGGGCCCAGGCCCAGGGGCCCAAGGGGTCAGGGGGCCCTGAAGCCCAAGCCTTTGCATGGAATCATTGCCTCAATATCAACAAATCAGGATGTAGACTATGAATCTGATTGAATTCAGTACTGGCCATCCCCAAAATGCACCAGAATACAGGAAATCACATCAAACAAGTTAAAAAATGTCTGGGGGAGGACCCCCAAACCCCCCCTCCCACATATGCGACAATTAGTGGGGGGCCCTTAATACATCTGGGCCCAGGGGCCTGAAAGTTCATAATCCGTCCATGAGCACTCTGTGTGTGTGTGTGTGCAGCCACGGCACCTATAATGGATGCCAAACATTAAGGATGGATTAAGTGTTAAATTACAGTTCCCTAATTAAAAGGGTTCAAGGTGCCTTTCTTGGCTGCGTGAAGACGTGCTGTAGCAGTAATCTAAATGAATCAAATCACCGCACCTCACAAGCTGGGGCCGCTACGTCCGCTGTTGTTTGGGTGATAGATTCTCCTGGTGGGAAGGCTGCAAATGAACCAGAGAGATCTATGCAGAAGATAATGACAGTCATTAGACGATAGCCTTATAGCTCAGGAGTCGTAAGCTCATGTGTAGGGTAGAAATTTCAATAACACATAGTTGCACTGTAGTCCTTATGGCAGTGGTAACACAAGGAATGGATGATACAATTGACCTTACCTACCATGCCACACTTTCAGGCCAATCAGCATGCTGAATTCAAGAGCACAACATTTAGGCATGCAAGTTGTTTGCTGTTGAGCTCGACCCTTTCAACAAGAAAAACAAAAAAAATGCTTGAACGTTCTATTTTGTTCCCAATCTACTTCCGCTTCACATATGGAATGTTAAAACAGAAGCCTTGTGGGAACAACTATGATGCTGATAATGGAACTCTCTTGAAACAGTCAATATGTAAGAGATAATGGACGACACTCCATTAGATTATCCAAAAATAAACGCACATTCAAGGTTGTAATGCGGCCACGACGCGCAGCGGAGAGAAAAAATACTCTTTCC
The DNA here is from genome assembly GCF_018492685.1 of Alosa sapidissima. NCBI lineage: Eukaryota > Metazoa > Chordata > Actinopteri > Clupeiformes > Clupeidae > Alosa > Alosa sapidissima. Next base: position 7,937,301 of record NC_055973.1, on the reverse strand, counting down.
TGATTGGCTGGTGGGGTGGCTATTAATTCTGAATAACAGGACACCATTCCATATCATATGCTTATGTAGTAGGACTAGTAGGACAACGGTTGCAGGCTTCACAACAATGGGTTTAACTGTAAACAATCTAACTGTCCATGCTATCGCTGTTATAGGGCCAACAAAAGTTGTACAACAAGCTGAACTAGTGAGCTTCTTTTAAAACGGAACTGCGTGTTTCCTTTGCTTTACAGTGGCAACCGGGTGAAAAAAATTCTAAGTGCGGGATAACGGCCTTTGATGTGTCCATTTATATGATTAATGGACTCAGGCGGAGTTCTTTGCCCCTCGCCCTTGTCCATTAATTCCGTATAACAGGACACCTCGGCGGCCGTTATCCCTTACTTAAAATTTTTGTTATCTTATTTAGATAGTTAAAGCTGTTAAATATATATTTATTTCAAACTGTTACTAGGCAGTGCCGCATGAATGGTTGCTACGCTGGAACACTCTTCAGTGGGTCTACCACCTAGGCTACATATAGCCTAAATAAGTCAAAACATTGATGGAATCAAAATAAGGCATTTTTATTTTTGTAAATTGAACTGCATGTTCCCATTGAAGTTTGATCTGCCGGCTTTCCAGTCCAGCCTCAGACAGCAGCTGAACGGTGGTAGCGTGCAAAGAGTGGTTGGTGAAGCGCTTCTCAAGTCCAACTGATGCGCGGCAGCAGGTGTTCATTGAAAGTAATTCTGGTAGGCCGTAATCAGACATATTCAGTGCAGCAGTGATTCTTTGCTGTTTTTCCTTGATACAATGTTTCAAATTAACGGTAATTTTCACTGAACATTCTAAAGAACTCGGGCGAATTGATACAAAATATGTAGGCCCAGAGCCAGGTACCTTTATATGGCTCTGTGTAGGCCTAAGAAGGTCAAAATAATTGAACTAGCCTACTTCATAGCTGTGCAAATAACCGATTTTTAATCGCACATTCTAAAGAACCTTCACAATGGGAAACTGAATCAAGCAGTAGAATAACTAAAGGGATAACGGCCGCCGAGGTGTCCTGTTATACAGAATTAGTGGCCGAGGGCGAGGGGCAAAGAACTCCCTGATGCGCAGCGGAGGGGAGTTGCCTCCGCCGAGTCCATTAATTCTGTATAACTGGACACACCTCAAAGGCCGTTATCCCGCTTATCACCCGGTTGCCCCTGTAAAGCAAAGGAAACACACAGTTCCGTTTAAAAAGAAGCTCACTAGTTCAGCTTGTTGTACAACTTTCGTTGGCCCTATAACAGCGATAGCATGGACAGTTAGCTTGTTTACAGTTGATTACATTGTTGCGAAGCCTGCCTCCAGGCTCAACCGTCGTCCTACTATCATTGTTATAGTTACCATTCATAATCATTGATATGAAACTGCGATTAATGTGGGGCAGCCTGGCTCTTGATGTGAATGATGACACTTGGGACAAAAGGTCAAGGGCAACGTGCCATGTTGTCTTTTGGCCTGAACATCAAGGCTGTATGAGTATTGAGCTAGATGTGCTGCAAATTCATCTGATGACAGCTGGAATATATTACACATTAAGTACACATGTGTATCATATTATATCATATTACTTTGTTTAGAAAGCAACAAGATATAACAGATTTCCTAATGGAAACAACAAAAAAAAAATCCACACTTTTCTTGATAGACTGGCATGTGTGATGATCTTGTTTGGGGTGTTATTAATTACAATGTTCAGAGTGTCTGAGAAGCATATGTATTGAGTCTAGATCCATCACAGCTGTGGCGGGAATGCTCCTCATAGCTCTTCCTTGTCTACTACAGCTTCTAACGTGTGCATGCACTGTTAATTAAGCACAAAAGTTATAAAGGTACTGACACTGCACTGACTGCACACAACACTGACACTGCAAACGTCAGTCTATGAGTTATCACAAAGCATTCACAAATGTATATGATTCATGTGGGACTACTGGGAATTTAAGAAGTAATAAATCATGGTGTGCAGATAGATGGTCCCCAGGATAAATCTGGGGTAAATTTGAGTGTGTGGGTTCGGGTTAAGGTGAATCTAAAACTTTATTACAACATTAACTTGTGATCTCAAGTTAATAGTGATTAGAGACAGCATTCGTTGAAGAAGTTAACCCTTTTCAGTGGGTTGTTTGTGGGCAAGGCACTGGGCAGAGTGAGGTTTTGTGCTTGTATTTTCTCTGGCCTTCCTTATCATAAAAACTTTGGCTTGTGGAGTTGCCTTTAGGCACGCTGTCTGCCCTGAGAACATCTATTCCCATCACCACTGCAGCATTTCCAAGGTGCTAATGGAAAATGTACCAACTTGCTGAAAAGAAGAGGGTGAGAGGTTTAAAGTGCTAAGGGCTCGAAAAAAAAAAGTTTTCCTGACCACTACCCAGACAAAGGAGCACACAAACAACCTCTGAGCCAAACACAACTGGACACAAGCAAAACACTGACGCCACTGAAGTCCAGCCTATCTTTGGGGCATTCGTGAACCAATCTCATTCAGTTTAGCAAACATATCTCTCTGTTAGGCCTCCATCTGGTTCTTACTGTTTGTATGTGACAAATAAAAGTCATCTGCAAGAACTATCTCATCTAGCAAACAATCACATCAGCACATATTTCAGTCATTCATCAAACTTGGCCATGTGCAAAACTGATTTGTTGATGTCTTTTAATTTGTCTCAGAGCTTTACTGTAATCACCTCTAAAGGAGCCAAGCTGGTTATGAGCCTTCATTACAGTATATTGCATGACTGGTTCCTTGACGAATCCTTTTGTCAGTTTTATGTTAGCCTGTTGAGCATCCTCTGCATCCTCTGGTTTGTCAGTAGTTTTCCACTCTTCTCTGAGTGAAATGCATTGTGCTTAAAAGAGAACTCTGGCCGATCACAACATAGGGCCTTGTGGTTCCAGTCCAGTTATACTGCTGGGGTCATCCCTATGTTCCCCGGGCCCATGTTCCCCGGGTCCTATGTTTCCCAGGTCCTGCTAGTGGCTAGCATAACTAGGCGGCTACATAGCTGTCTCATAGGGGCTTAATTTAGACTGTGTTTGTGCCTTTTAACAGACTCATATCATTACAAGTGCTGATAATGAACAGGATCCTTACGAGTCACCACTATGAGTGTTTAACACAGTAATTGTGAAGAAACAGCATCAATCCAGTGTTTGGACTTTACAGGAAGCAACCAAAGGAATCAGAGGTATGTGACTGCCTGTACAAACACTGGATTTATATTGTTTCTTCACAATTACTGAGTTAAACACACATTTAAAATCAAGATCATAGCACAACCTATTCATTTTGATGTGATAACCTCTATTCCACCTTTATTCAAAGTTGTTAGTATTTCTGAAATTGTATTGAATAGATTACAAGTCTCAAATAGCATGACCTACAGACCCCTAATAAGTCAGGACGTCAGGTCTCTGAAGGTCTGAGAGATGCTCTTGGCCTCGCCTTCACCTTGCCTCGACTTAAAGACTAACGCATTGTGTGGAACACCTGCCACCTTCCTATTGAGGTAACCTATTTTCCCATCGATACCTCCACACAGAGGAAACTGAGTCCGAAAATAGAGCTGCGTTGCAGATGCAAAAACGAGACACGAGGCGCCACCACCACCACCGGCGGGGTGACTTTGCCTCACAATGAAGCCGTGGTTTTGGGGACATCGCTCACAAACCCCCAGACAATGGCTGTCCCCTAGTGGCTGTCCTAACAAATGAGACATAGGCCTGTAGAGACATCATTTCTGCCTTCTGCCTGTCAGTTTCAAATGGTTATGGGGTATATTAGAGGGGGGGAAAACACACATACTGTACAGTATGTATGTTAATTAATGTGCATTAATTATTAATGACTGTCTGATAGGCATGAGGAGAGAGCAGGTAATCATATTTCTGTCCATTATTGTGCAGCAAAGCATTCCTTTCATGAAGTGTTGATACATTACCCAAGAAAATACACACTTACATGACAAACAAACACCCACACACATACCATAAACTATAATAAATATTGCATGCACAGACAAGCATAAACATACACAAAAACACACATACAACAAACACACACTCACACACACACTGTTATGCACATACAGCTCATTCATTTTAGTGCTATGTGTGAATGGACAATGAAGAAAATCCCAGCTCAGCAAACATGAGGCTCATTGTAAGGACATCGCAGACCCACTCAATCCTTGTTAGTCAGACAAAAGCCAAACAAATTGTTTACCTCTAAAACACTTCCACTGACAGATTCAGAGTTCCTTGGATTTATGATCTCTGCAGCTCTGACAACCGTAATGGCTTATGCAAATTATTGATTAATTGGATTTGTGGAAGAGGTGTGGCAAATGTGCTAAGCAACGAAGAATGCACTGTGACTGATCAAGTAGAGACAGTGTGTGTGTATGTGTGTGTGTGTTTGTTTGTGTGTGTGTGTGTGTGTGTGTGTGTGTGTGTGTGTGTGTGTGTGCGTGTCTGTTTGTGAGAGTGCTTTTTCTGTGTACGCTTGTTTGCACTGATTCTGTTACCTGCTGCTGGGAGGTCCAGGGTATGTGTGTGTGTGTGTGTGTGTGTGTGTGTGTGTGTGTGTGTGTGTGCGTTCATGGCTGATTTGAGGCTGTTCATTGCTGATTCCTGTCACCAGGAGGGCTGTGTGCAAGAGACTGTGCCTCTATGCTACCTGTCATTTGAAAACAGGGAGTGTGTTAACACAACTCACATCCGCTCTCCAGCCTCGCTGTTGCCACGCCAACAATGCATCTCCATCCACCGCCCACTCCTCCTCCTCACTTCTCCTCTTCCTCACTTCTCCTGTTTCTACTCTCCTCTTCCTCTTCTGTTTCTCCTCCTCCTCTCTGCTCTTCTCTGCTCTCCTCTGTTTCTCCTCTCTTTTCTTGTCTGTTTCTCCTCTCCTCTCTTCTCTTCTCTCCTCTGTTTCTCCTCTCCTACTTTCTTCTCTTCTCTTGTTTGTTTCTCCTCTCCTCCTCTTTTCACTTCTCTTGTCTGTTTCTCCTCTCCTCCTCCTCTCTTCTCTTCTCTGTTCGCTGTCCCTTCCCATCACACTTTAAGTATTTGAATCCCTGCCATGCACACCCGCTGACATGGTCTGGCTGAAAGGCTGTCAGTGACTCATAGGAAGATTTCTCTTTTTCCACATTCGACCGCCTCTGTGAAGTAGGAGATGGGCTGTGCTACAGTTGGGGGGGCGGGGGAGTATTGTCCAAGTAGGGGTTGTATCGTTACTGACCACAGGGCTAGTGTTCCTAAAAATCCCAATAAGAACATTCTTAATGTCTTTATGAACATTCTGAGTATATAAAGATGAGCATCCCCCCCCCCTCTCTCTCTTTACTTCTCTTTACTTTGAGGAATGAATGAAGATACATGTCTGGTAGACTACATCTGACAATGCATCATCTGGGGAAGCTTTTTCCAGGGCAGATATTTCCTTATTTTCTTTTCAATATTTTTTTTCCATAGTCCGAGCCACCATGACCAGACCAGATGATGGATTTAAAAAGCACAATCTTAAAGAAAAAGGAGAAAAAAATCCTTTTAGCCTGTTCATGTCACATGTCGCACTGTCAGAAAATGCTGCCATAGTAAAACAGAGCTGGTAAAAGCAGAGAAAAAGTACATTTCCACGGTTTCACACATTTCACTCAAACTCACATGAGCCGTACGTTAGCCAACAAATTGCACATCACTGCAAGGCCGCCAGAGTAATGTCATGGTCAAAATGTCACGGAAAATCACTGCATGGAAAAACAATGGCCTTTGTCTCCAACTCCAAATCCCACTGACTAATGCAAGGTAATTATCACCAGCCTGACAGATGGGCTTTCTCTTCACCAAACATCAAGCCACTGGGCTATTGTTGTACGCCGTGGCATGGCCGTGATGATAATGCAGACTTTAATTAATGTACGTTAATTATTAATCGGTGTCTGATGGGCACGGGGAGAGAGCAGGTAATCATATTTCTGTCCATTATTGTGCAGCATAGCATGCCTTTCATGAAGTGATAATACATTACCCGAAATGCTGAGACCGCTTGTTCATCCGTTTATGCCTGGCGAAATGATTTGTGAAAGGGAGAGCTCTGAAAACAGTGAGCACATTGTGGGGAAAAAAATCGATTTCACCCTCTCCATCAACTGAGACCACAATCCAAATGGCACTCGGCCAACCCTCCTACCCGTGCTGAATTAAAAAAGAATCTTCAATTTACTTACTTTAAGAAGAAGAAGAAAAAGAAGAAGAAGAAACAATGACCCCCCCCCCCCCCCAATAAATAAATAAGATACTGTCGTGGTGCAACATACATTGATGAATCATACACATTCTTTCTCTACTTATTATACTTCTTTTATAGGCTATACCTATCCTTATTCTGTTATTACTTGTGTACCTATCCTTATTCTATTATTACTTCTGCCAAGGAGAAGTTGTCTGTCAGGTCTGTTTGTCTCTTAGTCTGTTTGTCTGTCTGTCAGTAGAATTGCAAATCACTAACAGTCTGCAATTTTGATGTAGCATGGGCCAAGGAAAATCACATTCGAATACGACTTTCATTAACATTGCAAGAAAGGGAATATTGCTTTGGCTAGAAGTGTTGTTCTTGTTAATGTCATAACGTCTTTTTACTCACTGAAATGTTTGAGTTAAAAACCTTTTATATGAAAGCACTGTCCTTGCCATTTATTTGAATAGCTTTGTGCATACAGTGTAATCTATCATAGAAGAAAGAACAATGAAGTTCTTCACTGAAATTAACTGAATCTGAAGTGAGGATATACTGTATGAAGGAAAAAACATTGCTAACCAACTTTGTTGGTAGATTTTCAATTAAGTGAAACTATGACATCTCACAAGCAATGCTAACTGAACAACAGAATAATAATTGTTTATTCATTTTATATTAAATCAGTTTTAATGATGTACAGTTCTCCTGGTTCTAAGAGTAGATCCTTTCTTTACATCAGTCTTCCGAAGAGGAATGATCTCTCAGGAAACAGAGAGCACTCATCTCACCACACATCTATAGTACAAACCCCATTGGAGCACAGGAAATGTGGAGCCTTGGTCCATCCAGTGTGTTATCTCCGAGCCATTAGCTCAAGGTTGAATACCTCAGGTGGCAAAGTAATGGAGCAAAATGGAGTAAGAAATACTTATTCCACTCACTAACGTTATGGTATCTTATCTAACCAGGGTGGAGCTGGATGGTAGCCATGTAATAAGAGCACCTCAGTATGGCTGGCATTTTCCTTCCCAATCGGTTTCAGCAGTACTAGCACAATGGTCAGACACAGATGAATGAACCAGGTAATTCTTTCTCAGGTAATGTGTGTCGATTTTAAAATACCCACATTGCAGAAACAGAGGGAAGGAGAACCAGTGGAAGGCCAGTTTACATCCCAGAGCAACCAGTCTCTAAGCCCAAGAACAAACATATTGGAGCAGCTTAACAACATATGTGTAAGTCAGCACCCTCCACCATTTATTGGCACTCCTGGTACAGTTGAGTTAAAAAGAGGAATAAAAAAAATCATCTGTTCTTAATTTATCATAGTCTCACAATGACAATAATGAGGAGAAATCCAATCTTGGATTTGATTTGGCATCCCTTTATCAATAAAACAGCTCTCAGTTTTCTCCTATGACATGCCATGAAATTTGAGAATGCAAAGCAAGGGATTTGAAACCATTCCTCTTTCAGAAACTCTCCAGACTCCTTGGTCCTCTCAATTTTACCATACTGATTTTCTGTGGTGTCCGAGTCAGATAACTAGATAGCCATGGCAGAAGCTTGATTTTGTGTTAAGTAAGTCAATTTTGTATTGATCTGTTTTGGTTCATTGACATATTGAATGATCCAATCATGACCCACTTTTAGTGTCTTGGCTGAGACAGACAGATTTTGATTAGATTTTGATTTAAAATGGCCAGATTTGTTTTGGAATTCATAATATCATGTACTCTAACAATAAGTTCTTAGGGCCCTTGGAATAAAAATAGCACAACAACATCACAGACACTCAGCAGACATGTAGTTCTTTTCAGGACAGTCAGGACTATGTTTGCCAAACTGACCTTGTTTGTTGCCAAAATGCTACATTTTCATTTCATCTGACCATAGGACACTATTACAAGCAAAGTCATGATATAGCATTTAGCATCTCCACGTCAGCCTTGTACATTTGTAATTAACTGGCATGAAAGACATTTTTTGTGTGAGTGAGTGAGTGTGTGTGTGTGTGTGTGTGTAAAAAATGTTGCCTATGTCCAGCATATTAGTAGAGAACAATGTGGTATTAAGTTTAATTGTATAAACAACTAAACATAGTTATTATGACCGCCGCGCAGCGTCAACTAAGGTTTAGTCAGATTTTTTTTTTTTTTTTTTCTTTTTCGCATGCCCAAATTTCCGTCAATGAGTCCCGGGACACTGAAAGACCGGGGTACACGAAACTTGGTGGGCATGTAACCCCACATGGATAGCATGGAACCATCGTTTTTCGTTTTGATCTGTAGCCCCCCCGCTGGACTGGACCCCCCGAAAGGAGGGTAGGGCAGACACAGTTTTCTGTGAATATCTCAAAAACCGTAGGGTTTAGGAGGACCATTTTTTTTTTGTATGTTGATCTCAAGGGGCCATGTCAACCCATTCCATAACCACTCATTTCATGTATAGCGCCACCTAGTTAAACACAAAAAAGTAAAAATGAGGTGTTGTAATTGAAGGTATCTGTGACCTAACATAGTCAAAACTGCACGAAATTGGAAGTGTAGGATCATTATGACACCCTCTGTATGCACGCCAAGTTTCGTGGAATTCCGTTCATGGGGGGCCACACAATAAATTAATTTATGTTACTATACACCAACTGGCCTGTAGGTGGCCGGAGACAGTTTTCTGTGAATATCTCGAGAACCGTAGGGCCTAGGAGGTCCACCTTTTTTATGTATGTTGGTCTTAAGGGGGCATGTCAACCCATCCCATTACCACTTATTTCATGTATAGCGCCACCTAGTTAAAAATTAAAAAGCAAACAATTTGGTGTTTTCATCACAATATCTCTGGCTGACAAGGTCAAAACTGCACGAAATTAAAAGTGTAGGATCATTATGACACCCTCCGAATGCATGCCAAGTTTTGAGTACTTTCGTTCATGGGGGGCCTTACAATAAAATAATTTATGTGTACATTTAGTGACGTACACCAACAAGGATTCCCGGGACACTGAAAGACCGGGGTACACGAAACTTGGTGGGCATGTACCCCCACATGGATAGCATGGAACCGTCATTCTTCGTTTTGATCTGTAGCCCCCCCCCCCCCCCCCCGCTGGACTGGACCCCCCGAAAGGAGGGTAGGGCAGACACAGTTCTCTGTGAATATCTTGAGAAATATAGGGCCTAGGATGACCAATTTTTTCCGTATGTTTGCCTCCAGGGGTCATGTTAACCCATTCCATGTGCACACATGTGCATAAACAGATACACACGCACACACATACATTTACAGTAATCATACCTATGACACATACTCACACAGTAGCACAAACACACATGCGCAGGCAAACACACAAGCACGCACATACACACACACACACCCACACACATAAACATAAATTTGTACACGCACACATGCACACAATTCAAGAATTTTTCCCGTCATCTACTCCCTGAATTTTTGGTCATTGATACCCGGGACACCGAACCACCGGGGTACATGAAATTTGGTGGGTATGTAGCCCCACTAGACTTTTACGGAAAAATTTCATTTCGTCCCCGGGGACCACCACCACCACCCCCCCCTCGTGCTGGGCCCCCTAAACCGCAAAAACAAAAAAACAGTTTTTCCTAAATAACTACCTGAACCGTGGCACTGAGGATGAAGAATCGTTTATGGTATGTTGGTCTCAAGGGCCCACATCAACCTGGCTCATAATCACTCATTTGTGATTTGCACCCCCACCCCCCGGTAAAAAATGAAAATGCAATATTATTCTGCTTTAATCGCCCCTATCTTCAGTTAAGATGTTCAGAACTGCACCAAATTTTATGTGTATGATTGACCTGGCATTCTCAGGGGGTATGCCAAGTTTCGTAGAATTTCATCCATGGGGGGGGTCTAAAAAAATTAGGTTATGTGTACATTTAGTGACTGTACACTCATTGGCCTGTAAATGGCAGTGCACACATATACACATGCACACACACAGGCACCCACATACTATCGGTATTAGAACGGCCGATACATAATTACAAATTCAGTAGGATTAAAAGAAACCCAAAATAAATATTCATCATCATCATCATGGCTGCATTTTCAGTATTGGCGAGAAGTAGTCGTTTGTCCACTAGATGGCGCATCGTTGCAGTGAGACGTAATTTTGTTGGAAGTTAAAAGTGGGTTGGAAAAAACAATGGATGCTTCCTACAAGGACTGTAATTTACCGCAGCGAACATCTAATAAGGATAGGACGATGTTCACATGAAGTGTAATTCCCATTTCTTCTTGAAGCCGAAATAAATCTGAGGATGTTTATCGGACATGCTTGGTTTTTACTGCAGGTACGTTAATCTTGTAATATCAATAAGGACCTAGGTAATGTTACCGTTAGCGTTGGTTGAGTGATGGAGGCATTTGATTGATTGCATTTGTAGAAAACTATAAATGCGGTTATACCAAGCAAATGTACAGCAGCACTGTTTGTATCTTTCGACTGTCATTTATTGCACGTGCTACAAAATCATTCTGTGCAATGGAAGATTTACCAACGTTACACCGGTCTGATACAGTTTTGCCTATACATGCGTGAGACTGAGAAGCCTGTTTATTTTGTTTTAAGTGCGTGCAGGGTGTGAGAGGGGAATCGATGTGCTTTGATTACAGCTTGGTAGTTGTAGTCTGTGAAATTAAAAAGCACGTGTGTGTGAAGTATCCAAACAATGACACCTTCATTTCATTATGGCTGCTTTAGCAAAACACCTTAAGCTACTGTGTAGTGGGTCCCATTTAGAAGTGGCTACTTCATTCGCGCTTTCCTTGACTTGAATAGGCCTACCTTATAATCCTACCTGTAGCTTATGGAAGCTAACAGCTTTCTATTAGGATCTAGTTTGTTAGTTACCGTTTTGTCATAACTCCCTGATGCATTTTTGCATTTAGAATAGCCAGAGCGTGTATATCTCAATCGGAAAATTAAACAATATCGGGTGCCTATGGACTAGGCTGGGTGAACCCAGCGTGATCTGCCCGCTATTTATTTTTTGATTTCTTAAAAGATTGAGCTTGGTCTGATGAAAGCCAGACTAGCCATGGACCTCAGTTAAACAATGCAAGGGAACATGAATCAGCCTATATTTGCACGAACAATAACGGACAAAAGCTCTTCAACTTTGGGCCGTTAAAATGTGTATGAACAGTCTAGCGACGCATTTCATCAAGGTCCATTTGGACATGTCAGTTATTTGCACCACTGGTTAGATGTAAAACAGCATTTCGTTTCAGACTAGGCTACTGTTACTTAATTTGTGCATTAACAATAACGTTTCAGACTACTGTTACTTAATTTGTGCATTGACAATAAAGTATTACATGAACTAAAGATGACTAAAATCTTATGTAGAAGAAGAAACATTCACAAAAAATCCATCCATCCAAAAATGACCTTTGTTTTTGATAGCTGTTGAAAACGGCATGGAACTGACAGAGATGTTTTTGTTTATAAATACATAAAAAAAATAATAATAAATAAATAACATTATGCTGATACCTTTTGCTTTTCCCAAATACAATGTAGCCTACAGGTGTGACCTTTCATCAATCCAGTTGCAATGGATGAACTGTGATGAACTGCCCTACTTGTGATTGTTTAGAGATTTTAAAGGTTTTATAACAATGCTACATCTTCTTTGGCTATTCTACAATCTATTCACCTTTTCAGCACCAGTAGGCTACTTTCTGTGCAGCCGCACACACACACTCAGGCATGCCAAACAAGCATACACAAAAGTTTCAAGAGTGGGGGATGGAGTAAAATATGGAGACAAATTGAAGTGTGATTTATTTTCGCGGAACGGATGTACAGGACTGAGCGGCGGTCATATTTTGTACCGCTATGCGGTACATCTAGTTTAATGATCAGTTGATCCTACAGTTTTTCCCTGTATCTTGTCTTTATGTAGGATGCAGCATGGGTGGAAGAAGCCTACAACAAATTTCGATTATTGTGCGACAACACAGTGAATCTGACATCTGGAATCTTGCAAAGACCCTGAGCCCTTCCCTGTATTGTCATCAGCTGTCCTCCATTAAGTGAATGCCAAGAAGAACTCTTGATTCCTCTCGTCCTCACTGTATATTCTGTGGAAAATGTATTGTGTAATATGCTATTACTGTATGGCATAAGAGTGGACTGAAGGCAGCTTTTGTGAAAAACTAAATAAATAAATAAAATAAAAGCATATACAGCCATTTCGAAGAATGAAGGTCATAAGCAAAAGTTAGAGAACAGTAGTGGGTGTATAGCAAAGAAGACCTTCCTGGAAATCTTCTTTCACATAAACAAATGGTTCAAATGACGAAGTCTCCATGGTCCTCTGAGTCAGTGTGGCTTTGTCATAGAGAGAGAGCGTTTTTCACCTTTATCAGGGCGAAGAGGAAATGACTGCTGTGCTGTGACATATCTTGCAGGTTTGAGTGCTGTGTCAAGAAGAGGCACTGCTTTCGACAGCACGGCCCCATCCCTACAGCAAATATGAATGGGAGACCTGCCAAGATGGAGGCTGAAGTTGAGAGGAGTTTAATTCAAAAAGTTTTTGCTGTCGCAGAGACGTGGCATCCTGTGGCCTTGACTGACAGAGGAAAAAGGGGAATCTGTTTGTTGTTTGTTTGTTTTTTTTCCTTTTAGCTGAGCCAACAGCCCTTTGCTCTGGCCGCTGACCATGACCCCTGCCTGTGTGGACGGCAAGGCTCTTGGAATCCAGGGTGGGAGCACAGATGGAGGTCAACGGCATCACACAGGAGCTTGTATCGATCGATTCAGAAAGCACTCTGCGCTCAACTTTGTTTCAGGCAAAAGGCTGGGAAATTAGATTACAATCTTTTCTACCCACCCCTTTTCTCCCTCTCCCTCTCTGTGTCTTTCTCACGCTGTCCCCCTCACTCTCTGACTCTCCCTCTCTCTTTCTCTCTCTCTGACTTTCCCTCTCTCTTTCTCTCTGACTCTCTGTGTGTATGACCCTCTCTCTCTCTCTGTCTATTTCTCTTTTTCTCTCTCTCTGACTTTCCCTCTCTCTTTCTCTCTCTCTCTGACTCTCTCTGTGTGTGTGACTCTCTCTATCTCTCTCTGTCCATTTCTCTCTCTTTTTCTCTGCATTTTTTTGTCCTCCATCGTCCCTGAAATAATTTACTCATTAAGCGCGTGTGCCAGGGGGGATTGCAGAGGCGTTTTTTAAACGGCCGACGCTATTTAGTCTAGTTCCAGAATATTCTTCCACATTTTTCTGCAAGTCACTGTGGGGGCAGAGAGAGAGAGGCGAGACAGGAAGGAATCTGGGCCACGCCAACCTTCTCTCACACACCTCATTATACAAAATCACACACACACACACACACAGATGACCTGTCCAACCTAGCCACGATCAGGTCTTCATTAATTCGGAACAGAACACACCCCCCACTGTTCAGCAAAACACTGAGATCCACTTTAGGGTCACAGGGATTCTAGATTAGTTTTCCTTTCCGAGCTTAGTTTTCATGAGGTGCTTTTGTAAACACTTTAAGTAGTTCTAATTCTCTCATTTGTTTGATGAGATCCTTGCATCATGTTAACTCCACTTGTCTGTAGTAGGCACACTGACTGTCAGTGGGTGTTTCTACTTGATTAGTCACCAGCCACCAGCCACCATGTCCAGGGATATGTTGGCTTGTCACTTCATTGGATATTAGTCATTGAGAGGTAATCGACTTAACTTTTACTTGACAGATGGATGGGTGCTTATTCAACTGTTTGTTGCAAGTATATTATGTTTTTAAGTTTATTGATGTATCTTCTTCTAACAATGGACATTCACTCTCTCCAGCCATACCTCCAGCTGTCTTTCTTTCTTTCTTCCTGTCTTTCTTTCTGAGCTTCTTTTTGTCAATAAGAAAAGAAAATATATTTTTCTGGTCAAAGCACCCTCTCCCCAACAACCCAACCAAAAATGTCTAACCCCCTCCTCCCACCCCAGACACCTGACCACGATCGTGTGTGATGACCCGTCTGGCAGACACTTCTTCCACATTCCTCTCATTTCAGACCTCGATGACATCGTCTCCCACCTGCTTAGTCCTATTCTGCTGTTCCATTATGTTATGCTGCGTATTGGAAACAGAATAAATTAAAGTAAGGAAAACATCATTTTAATTAGAGGAATTAATTTTGCAATTATTTTCTGCACCTCTAGTGGAAGTCCCCTAGGGTGACTAAAAGTCTGCCTACACTTTTGTGACTTTTTATAAAGTACAAAACATTATAAGAAATTATAGCACCATATGAATATATATTCACCTCCCCCTTCTAAAAAATATCATCATTGTGCAACATGAAGTACAATCTTGGCCTGCAAGAAGCTCAGAGCTCACAAGTATGTGGGGCTCTTTTCTTTCTTTTTTGTCTTATGAAACACCAAAGACAGACATCTGTTTGACAGTATGTCAAGAAATAAATAGAATATGAGTCAAACCTGACATGATTATGTCCAGAAAAGGCTGGACATTTCTTACATACCTCCAATGCAGTAGGGGCAATTGACTTGAGATGTCACTCTTTACAACATAGCCTACATGGTCATGATTAGTGAAATTGCTACACTAGCCCTTTCTTTTCAAATAAAAGTGTTACATGGAGCTTGTAATATGCAGGGCATCTTCCAGCAGTGCCTAATTCTTCCCAGGCAATCTGAAGATGGTCCAACAGTAGGCTATCCACGGGAGTAAGGTGTGCATGGCAAATGCAACATCCTTGCAATAAAATAATGAAGAGTATTTCATTGACCCCTTTCTGCCAACGTAGATAGTCAGTTTGGTGTATCGTAACACATGTAATACAATTACAAAAAAAAAAAAAAATCTTATGTTGTGCCCCAAAATCTCAGCCCAATATTATTAATTTAGCAAATTACAGGTTCAACCAGAATAAGGGTGGTGCTGCTGAGCTCTAGAATGTCCCCCAGACACGCTTTCATCATAACTGGGCTGGCTTTGTAATTATCGTAATTACAGCCATTTGTTGCAAGATGTAATAGGACAACAATGCATTTGAGCGGGCTTTTTTTAGAGCCATTTGATATCATCATTTGCTCTATTACTCTCCACTGAACAAAGCAGGAGATGGCTTCAGTGCACGCTATTTGAGTGGAAAGATTATAGAGAAACTCACAATATTGCACACATATGCTCACTTTGTTCCCAATTGAAAGTCAAATCAATCAACATATATTTTCCATGACATGACATGACTGTATGTCAGACACACACACACACACACACACACACACACACGCTCCCCCTTCTGTTTTTTCACGCTCCACAGCGTAGCACAAAACTTTGTCAGATGAGATTTAAGCCTGTATTTGCATGTGTAAAAAGCTGTCATTTTTCGGCACAGGCAATTACTTGTGTTAACAGGCGGCTCCTCTGCGAGAGGCGTTAGCATAGTGAAGGCTTCCATCTTGAGGGAGCCAAAGCCCTCACCACACACAACGTCCACGTCGCCTCCGTTTGTACGGGATGATAAGATTGGATGAAAAACAAACAACTTTAATGAAGGAGAGCGGGAGGGCTGTGATTACGAGAGTGATGCTCACCGTGCTCTGTTAAGCAACAGGGGCTGGGGTGGGGGAATAGTGAAACCTATTCCAGATAGCCCACAGAAAGGGTTTTTATAGACCAACAGAAAATTAGATCACTTCTGTTTTTCCGTTGTTCTTCCTCTACATTTTGCACTAACACTTTATATCACAATACATCATTTTAAGCATTTGCAAATTATTAGTAAATAGCTTGTTCATCATTTTGTTACGGCCCTGCTGGTCATTCCCAGTACCACATCTTTTCTAATGCCTGTTGGGGCTCTGCCCCTTTGGTCTGTGCTGCCTTATCAATCTGCAGATCATGGAGTGTGCCCATTGGTGTTGGAAGTAATGGGTGGTCCTATAAAGACCTTATGGGTAATGGACGCCCTCGGCTCTCTGCGCTCTGCTCTCGCTCTGACCTGGTTCCTGGTGACTCCGTGGCTGCTCCGCGTGAGCCTCAGGCCGTTGCTCCTCACACCGATGTCGCGTTTTACACTTTTGTTTGATCACCCCTAGACATACTTTGCATTACACTATCCTTTTTCATACACTATACTGACTTTATCTTTTAATGTAAAAATAAATGTATATTGTTGAACATATCGCTACAGTGTGGTCTCCCATTCAATGTCACAGCTACTTTGAGCCAGGTGGTTGTGACATGTGGGTGACTCGTCCGGTTTAACGCCGATTTTGAAAATTTGATTTGGGAGTTTCGTCCGATATCCAGTATATTTCGGTGAGTGTAGACGTCGTGATTGATTTCACCAGTCTTGGCAAAGTTCGTGAATTTGTGCCGTCGCACGCATGAGTGTTGGCTGCTGTTTTGGTGAGTCTACGTATTTTCATTCATTGCATAGGCTCAGCCTACTGTGTAATTGGGGGGAAACCCTGTAGCGATTGGTTAGTTTTTTTAAAAAAAAGTTGTGACGCATCGTTTGGGGAGCGCTTGGATTCCACCTCTTTTGGCTGTATGACCTGAACTTTAAACAAACAGTCGAGTGCACGTTCTGTGATTGTGAAGTTTCGTGGAGTTTGATGCAGCAGAGAAATGCATTAGACAATTTGGACTACTGTGGAGCAATGTGAACACCCTGCCTTAGGTGAGACCGCTAAAAAGTTTTGTTTCCTTTTCTGCTTAATTTTTTTGTTTGCGTGTCAAACGCGGGGGGGGCTGTGAAGCCTAATCACGACGACACGTGAAGACCTAGGTTGTGGAAATACATGTAGGTTTTTCTTTTGGGGGTTTTAGATGCGGGGAGCTCCAGGCCTAAAAGTGTAGTCCTTCGTTGCATTGAAAGCCACGTTAAGTTGTCGGATCTGTCGGGGCATGCAGCAAGTGTTTGTTTGTGAACGAATTAAAGCATTTTTGAGCGAGAGTGGTTGTTTGGATATATGGTTTGTCCCGTTTTTGTACAAGCTGCTGTATTTGTTTGGCGTAAACGTAGGCCTTTGAATGTGCATTATTGGATTGCCACGTTTTTGGCTATATAGGCCTATATTTGCACTGTTTTAGATTTTGTAGCCTGGATTGTTTGCTTAGCCTATGCTGTTTCGTGGAAATATTTGTTTGGAGGTTAGTGCTTTCTTGGCTGCTCCTTCAATAGTTGCTCTAAAAACTTTAAAGAAAGATCAACTTTTTAAAGTAGCTGAGCACTATAATATTAACTCTGATATTCCTAAAGGCATTAAAAAAGACAACCTGGTGAAGTTCATTATGGAGCGCTTGGGTGAAAGGGAAATTATTTATTTCGATCCAGTACCAGAGATGGAGGGCCCAGCTGAGTCTTCAACACCTCTTGGTGTGATGAACGTGACCCTGACTTGTTTTTCCCTCTTTTTGAAAGACTGGCAAAAGACCATCAGTGGAGTGATTCAGATTGTGTTATACTACTACAAAGTGTAATTACAGGAAAAGCACAACAGGCATATTTGGCATTAGACGATTCAGAATGTAAAGAATATAAGACCGTGAAACAGGCTATTCTTAAAGCATATGAATTAATTCCTGAAGCCTATAGGCAGAAGTTCCGAAACTGGTGCAAACATGATAAACAGACACACGTGGAGCTAGTGCGTGAATTGACTAGTCTCTTTAATCGCTGGCGCGCAGCTGAAGGCGCGGAGACCTTTGCGGAATTGTGTGAGTTGATGAAAAACATCTTACCAGATCGTATCACCACTTACATAAATGAGCATGATGTTAGAACTGCAGCGGCTGCTGCTGTGTTGGCAGATAAGTCCATTTTGACTCATAAGCATAGTGTCCGTGCGAATAATGAAGATGATCGCACCCGTCGATTCAATTCCTTTAGATATGATTCCAGAAAATCTACACATGAGTCTAGTGCAGTGAAAAAATATTCCACTGCAACTAAACATGATGGTAATGCACAGAAGCATGATTCTAGTGACAAACAAATTGCTTCACAGGATCTCTGTAACTACTGTGGGGAGTCTGGGCATTGGAAATTTTCCTGCCCTAAGTTAAAGGAGAAGCGACGTGGTAAAGTTAAACCTAAGAGTGCCAGTTGTGCTGCCAGAATTATGCCTCCGGTTAGTCAAGTGTGTGTACAATCGAACTGTAAGGCTGTGGAGGATACCTATTTGAGCCCAGTGAGTGAGAGCACTGATCTGCTCAGAAAGGATCTTCCTTTAGAACAGCCACAAGCGTGTGCTAGTGATGGCTATAGTCCTTTTATTACAGCTGGTAATATTTCATTAATTGGAAGCGACCAGAAAGTACCAGTGCGTATTCTGCGTGACACTGGAGCATCTGAATCATTTGTCTTGGGATCTCTCTTGCCTTTCTCACAGGCATCCGACACGGGCACATGTGTCCTTATCCGGGGCATCGGGATGTATACCATCTCTGTTCCGCTGCATCGTCTAGTTTTGAAGTCGGACCTTGTAAGCGGGGAAGTTGTCTTGGCTGTACGCCCGTCTTTACCTATTGAGGGCGTAGATGTGATTATAGGAAATAACTTGGCAGGTGGGCGTGTGTGGCCTCAGATGTCACCCCCTCCTGTAGTAAACACAACCTCTGTTTTGCCTGTTGAGTCTGATTCATGTTCTGTTGACTTTCCTGAGGTGTTCACCTCCTGTGCAGTGACTCGTGCTAGGAGTCGTACCCAAGGAGAGGAACAGGAAATAGAGTCTGTGAAAGACCGTGCTGAGTTAAATTTGCCTCTGTTACCACCTACTCTTGCCCGTGAGAAGGTTGTGGCAGCACAGAAGGAACATGAGGAATTGGTAGGCCTTTTGACTGTTGCTTTGACAGAAGATATGAGAAGTGCAGCAAATGGATATTTTGTAGTTGACAACCTGTTGGTGCGAAAATGGTCTCAGTTCAATGGCGAGGTTGGGGATCCAGTCATTCAAATTGTGGTGCCAAAATCATTTCGTAATGTGATCTTGCAGACAGCGCATGGTGATGTGGCAGGTCATTTTGGTGTTCGCAAGGCACATTTGCGGCTGGTGCAGCATTTTTTTTTGGCCGGGTATTAAGCGAGACATTGCCCAGTTTATAAAAACGTGTCATATTTGTCAGCTGGCAGGAAAGACAAACCAGTCAATTAAGCCTGTGCCCCTGTGTCCGATTCCATCGGTAGAGAAGCCCTTTGAGCACCTCATTATTGATTGTGTGGGCCCTCTGCCAACTTCCAAGTCTGGGTGTGCTTACTTGTTGACTGTTATGTGCCAGGCTACTCGCTACCCGGCAGCTTATCCGCTGCGAAGCATTACTACTCGAGCTGTAGTAAAAGCACTTGCACAGTTCATTTCCACAATTGGCATACCACGTGTGATTCAGAGTGACAGGGGGACCAACTTCACATCAAAAATGTTTCGTAACATCCTAAAACTGTTAAATGTTAGACAACAGCTAAGTAGTGCATACCACCCCCAGAGTCAAGGTGCTTTGGAACGTTTCCATAGTACTTTGAAGTCCCTTCTGCGCGCCTACTGTATCAACGAACAGGGATTGGGAAGAGGGTATTCCATGGCTGCTCCTGGCAGCACGTGAAGTGGTGCAAGACAGTGTAGGTTTCAGCCCTAATAACTTGGTCTTTGGCCATCAGGTCCGTGGTCCTTTGTCTCTGTTAAAGGATGGGTTAGAGGAGGCTAAGTCCCCTGTGAATGTGATTGATTACGTCAATGGATTTCGTCGTAGGTTGACGCTGGCCTGGAAAATGGCCAGTGACAATCTTACCAAGGCCCAACAGAGTATGAAGAGAGTGTTTGACCGTAGGGCTGTAGAATGTGCATTTAGTCCTGGTGATCAAGTCCTGGCTTTGTTGCCAGTACCTAGGTTACCGTTCTGTGCTAAATTTGCCGGCCCTTACACTGTTGCTCGGCGGGTGTCTGACTATGACTATCTGTTAGATACTCCTGATAGAAACCGATCTAAGCAATTGTGCCACATTAATTTGCTAAAGCCTTACTATTCGCGAGACCCTAGTCCTTGTCAAGGAGGTGGGGAGGTGTCACCTGTTGCAGTGGCTGTTATTGACACTGGGCCCTCTAGTCAACCTTTGGTGGCAGCAGAGGTTGATGAATTTGGCCCTGATTCTGTGACTCTGTGTTGCAACCAAGGCTTAACCCTTTAGGCGCCAGGTTTAAAAAAAAACATCATTCGATTTTTACATCAAAATTTCAAAAGGCCATGGCTTGAAAGTGGTCAGAGATAAAGTCCTACTGTAAATGTGAAAATCATTGAGTATGAACAAAAGTTTATGAAGGGGGTAAATTTACACATCTAATTTGCATATTATGACGTCACTGAATGACAACCACCTCGAATTATGCACATTTCAGTAAATACTGGATGTTGAACATATATTTGAGCAGTTTTGCTTACTTTTTTGTCATTTCACCCACATAACACCTGAACAGGAAAGCAGTCACATGTAAACCAACAATAGTAAACTATTACTATTACCACAAACCTTATTCTACTATACAATAAAGTAGCCTGGTCAAATCAGTTCCTATCGCGGGTGACTTTGTAGTTCTTCAGAGCCCTATTTTTACTACCCCTGCTGTCTTTACTACGCCCATTACGGACACCATCATCACCTTTACCACTGGCACCTTCAGCTACGTTGGGCAGAGGGTCGACATAAGCGTGGTATGCTTAGTGAACACTGTCGGAAAGACGCAAATGACGCACCTCCATTCACAGACGCAGCGTGACTAGACGATCGCTCATATTCTCCAAAAGGCAGATATTCTCCTTCAGAATCAGACTAGGTAAATAACAGACCCAAGACTTCATCACATGTTAACTTTTTCTTCAACATTTGGTGTATTTCTGCTTCAATTTGTGCAAAACTATGGCCTGCATTGCTTCCGTGTTATGGAGGAAATGCACGTCTTCTTATGTGTTTCTCGTGTGTAATCGCGTGTAATACCACGTCCATTACGGACACTATCATCACTATTACCACTGGCACCTACAGCTATGTTGGGCAGAGGGTCGAAATAAGCATTGTATGCTTAGTGAACACTGTCGGAAAGACGCAAATGACGCACCTCCACTCACAGACGCTCCGTGACTATCACTGCCAATAGACGATCGATCATATCCTCCAAAATTCAGATTTTATCCTTTAGAATAAGAATAGATGAATAAAAGACCCGAGACTTCATCACACGTGAATTTTTTTTTTTTCAACATTTGGTGTATTTCTGCTTCAATTTGTGCAAAACTATGGCCCGCATCGCTTCCGCGTTATGGAGGAAATGCACGTCTTCTTCGTGTGTTTCTCGCGTGTTTTTCACATGCTTCCTGAAAACTTTGAAAAAAAAGGTTGAGCTTGAATCGAAGTTCTGGGTGTCTGCCAACTAGTGGTCAAGAGTACAAATGAGATTTTACACTGTACTCGCGTCTATCGTCTGTTTTAATCAGTGACGTTGTTTGTCGCAATTTTGCGACTTTGGCGGGTAAAGGGTTAAGAATTCTGCAATGTTGGCTAACTTGGATACTTCCAATCTTCCAATAAAACAAGCTGATGAGCTCAAGGCTCTGATTTTGACTTTCCCTGTTCTATTTTCAGACACGCTCACATGTACGGATCTCATTGAGCATGATATAGATGTTGGTGATGCTTTGCCGGTTCGCCAGCGTTTTTATCGTGTAGGGCCTGAGAAACATAAAGTGCTGGATGCTGAGGTGCAGTATCTGTTAGATAATGGCTTGGCTGAGCCCTCCCACTCCAGCTGGGCGTCACCTTGTTTGCTTGTGGCTAAGCCAGACAAAACCTTCCGTTTCTGCACAGATTATCGCAAGTTAAACAAGCTAACTAAGCCAGATTCGTTCCCGCTTCCCAGGATGGATGACTGCGTAGATCAGGTGGGTGCCGCGTGTTACGTTAGCAAGTTTGATCTGTTAAAGGGCTACTACCAAGTTAGGCTCACTCCTCGTGCTCAGGAAGTGGCGGCATTCATCACCCCCTCTGGCCTGTATTTGTACCGTGTCATGAGTTTCGAATTACGGAACGCACCCGCAACATTCCAGAGGCTGATGAATCGGGTTATTGCAGGTCTAGAGGGGTGTGCGGTTTATCTGGATGATGCTGTGGTAGCGAGCAACACCTGGCCGGAACACCTAGCCCGTATACGAGCACTTTTTGAGCGTTTGGTAGCTGCTAAGTTAACAGTAAATTTGGCTAAGTGTGAATTTACCTGGGTAAAGTAGTGGGTCAGGGGCAGGTTCGTCCAGTGCGGGCGAAGGTCTTAGCCATCGACCAGTACCCCCCGCCCACTACTAAGAAGGGGCTTCAGCGTTTTTTGGGAATGGTCGGTTACTACCGAAGCTTCCGTAGTAATTTTTCCACAGTGGTTTGTCCGCTCACAAATCTCCTGAAGGGAGGGGTGAAATTTGTTTGGACTGTAGAATGCCAACACGCGTTTGATAACGTCAAGTCACTCCTCAGCACTGCACCTGTGCTGGCAGCCCCCCGGCTGGATAGGCCGTTCCAGCTTCAGGTGGATGCCAGCCAGGTATGTGCTGGGGCAGTGCTTCTGCAGGCTGATGACGGTGACATCCAGCGTCCGGTTTGTTACTTCTCCAAGAAGTTTAATAAGCACCAAGCAAACTATTCCACCACAGAGAAAGAGGCTTTAGCCCTCATTTGGGCTTTAGGGCATTTTGATGTTTATTTGGGGGGAGGCACACAGCCCTTGGTGGTCTATTCTGACCATAACCCCCTTACATACCTGCACACACTACACAATCCCAATCAGAGACTTATGCGGTGGGCTTTATTTTTACAGCCCTACCACTTGGAAATTCATCACATCAGAGGTGTGGACAATGTTATCGCAGATGCATTGTCTCGCTCCTGGATCACTGAGTGATGTTCTGTCTCTTTGTCCTCTGTTCCTCTTGTTCCTTTTCTCCTGTTGTCTGTTCCTTAAATATGCTTTCCAAGGTACCTGGATTGCCGGTGGAGCAGGAGTAGAGGTTTGGGGGGGGGGGGGGGGGGGGGATTGAGATTTAACATTTAATTTGGTGGTGGTTGGTGTGATGGGACATCTAGCAACAGTCCGTAAGACCTGTGGATTGATTGTTTGGTGGTGGTCTGCACATTGTGGTGAAAGTGGGTTTGTGGCCATGACTAGATTAAATCAGAATTATTACAATTACTATTGTTTTGGTAAATTGTTATGCCTTTTAGAATATTATGCCAGTCATGAAATTAATGGGCTATTGTAAAGATGTTTTTTTTAATGGTTTTTGAAATAAAGGAATTAGTTTTAGAATTATTGTTGTGCATAACTGTGATTTAGAGTAACTATGTTGGATGGCATGGGACAGTTGTGCCATGTAGCATAGTTGGGTTCAGGACATTAGAGTCCCATTTAGTTGGGTCTCTGTTTTAAGGGAGGGGGAATGTTACGGCCCTGCTGGTCATTCCCAGTACCACATTCCCAGTACCACATCTTTTCTAATGCCTGTTGGGGCTCTGCCCCTTTGGTCTGTGCTGCCTTATCAATCTGCAGATCATGGAGTGTGCCCATTGGTGTTGGAAGTAATGGGTGGTCCTATAAAGAAGACCTTATGGGTAATGGACGCCCTCGGCTCTCTGCGCTCTGCTCTCGCTCTGACGCTCTGGCCTGGTTCCTGGTGACTCCGTGGCGCTCCGCCTCACACCAACGTCGCGTTTTACACTTTTGTTTGATCACCCCTAGACATACTTTGCATTACACTATCCTTTTTCATACACTATACTGACTTTATCTTTTAATGTCAAAATAAATGTATATTGTTGAACATATCGCTACAGTGTGGTCTCCCATTCAATGTCACAGCTACTTTGAGCCAGGTGGTTGTGACAATTTGTAAACTATTGCTTATACATTATTTCTCATCAGTAAAGCATTTGTACACACAGTTATAAATTGTTTGTTCATTTTAATACTTAATAAATTATACAATAATAATTTGTTGATGATGTAATATTTCCATTATTTAACAGTTGTTACATACATAGACACTTATTATTAGTTAGGATGTGGATACATGTTTTATAAACCACTTCCTAATAGTATAATTCATGATTAACTCAGGAGTTACAAGTGGTTAGTTAATGATTTTTTGTGAGCTCATCTAAACTGAGGACTTTCTATGCCTTTCAACACATTTTACCTTCATTCATTTAGCAGACAATTTTATCCAAAGTGACTTACACATGTCTAATAAATTAAAGGCCATTGACACAACAGTGGAAGCCGGGAATCAAACCCCCAACTTTTCAAGCTATACTGCATACTAGCCCAGTTCCTTATCCACTATACACCACCACCCAGTTAAAAGCACCTACAACCATGCAAGAGTTTCTATTTTCTTCTACTAGCCTACACACTGTTAAGCAATTATAAAACATTTTTTAAACTATTATTAAATGATGTGTGTTCGTTTGAAAAGCATTATTCCTACATTAATTCTCATCTGTAAATCATGTATTTCTGAATTGATTGTTGTAATAGCACTGGGCAGAGGTAGTGTAGTGGATAAGGAGCAGGGCTAGCATACAGTAACCCAAAATGTTGGAGGTTCAAGTTCTGGCTTCCCCAATTGTGGCCTTGCCCTTTAATTTCTGTGACACACTAAATTCATAAATGCAAATGTGACCCTGCAAGGCGAAACAGGTCGTTTTGCGCACGGTGCTATTTTGAGAAAATCCATGATAAACAAACATACAGGTTAAAATGTTGAATTTTACGTTTTGGCATAATTCGACAGTATACAGTCTACACTTTCATATTGTGAACAAATTTCACGGGATAAACATACGTTTTGACGTTTTGACTTTTAAACCCTTACTTAATTTACTTAATGTAAGATTCAACACATTAGCAGTCATTCCCTTTGTCCACGCCGCTATAAGGTTTTACGTTAGGGTAAGGTAGAGCTAATTTACTCATTAGGCTACTCATTACTCGATGTGTCAGCTCTATATCGTTCTTGGCAGATGTAACCGAATATGAATGTGAAAGACTTGCCTTTCAGGGAGCGAACGGTCAAAAGCACGAACTTTTAGAAATATCCTGGCGTCATTTTAGGGAGAAGTTTTCCATTGAAGTAGGCTAGGCTATATTAGACATTCCGTAAGGCTAATCATAGCTGTGCCCTCACACTATCGCACGTGACAATTTACTTAAAAGAGTTATTTACTCCTCTTCTGGCGTATCGTGACAGGAGAACCATGCCAACTTTGGATGCGGTTATCTTAGCAATACGTTTTGCAATACCCTCGATATACATATAGTTGGAAAGCTTAGTTTATGGCCGTTTGTGTGAGTACAATAACTTAATTTTGTAAATTTTACCAATCACATCACTTTAGATAAGCTCACAAAATATAATTAATTAACCACTTGTAACTCTTGAGTTAATCATGAATTATAGTATTAGTAAGTGGTTCGTAAAATATGTATCCACACCCTAACTTATCATTAGTGCATGTGTATGTAATAACTGTTAAATAATGGAAATATTACTTCATCAACAAAATATTATTGCATCATTTATTAAGTATTGACAATAATGTATAAACATATTTTAGATATAGGCTTATCTACTATAAACAAACCATTTATAACTGTGTACAAATGCTTTATTGATGAATTAACATATGAGTAATACTTTACAAATGATGAACAAAGTATTTAGTAACAGTTTGTAACTGGTTTATAATGGGAAACGTATCTCATAAATGGTTGCTGAATTATTTATTAAGTATAAAACATCTATTTACAAACATATTTTTTATTATTTATATGAACAAACCATATATAACTGTGTACAAATGCTTTACGAATGATACATAATGTATAGCAATACTTTACAAATGATGAACAAACCATTTACTAATATTTTACAAATGCTTAACAAATGATGAATTGTGTGTAGTTATTATAAAGTGTTACCTTGTAACTGGTCACTTTCCTTCTGTCTCCTCCTGACTCACCTGTCCACTGACCTTCACTGACCCTCATCTGGAGTAACACAGCACAGTTGGAATGTGGTGTGATATGAATTTTAGAATGTCAACTAACTTGATTATTGTAACATTGATACAATATGATTATGGTTTGTACACCTGAAATATCCTCGTCCCTGTTTCTTTACCATACACTTGAATCAATGCACCAATTTGAAATTTAAATGAACTTGCTTTGTGACAGAGTTTCAAATTAGTTGTGTAGCATAATTACAGAGAGTAGCATCATGCTTTTATTCTAATTACACAGCATTTGGACAAAATGTCACAGTGATTTATGTATCAAACCTAAGGCCCTACAGATTGCTGAGATGTCTAGCTTAGCAACAGGAGGTATGTAACTAATAATACGGCTTTGGCCTTAGAAACCATCCATTAACAACAGTTTGTTCTGTAACAAGGGGGCTACACTGGATGCGTAACTGAAGCGTTCCGTTTGAGAGAGATAAAAAACATTTTAGAAGACTGCTTTAATTTTTTCAAACAGTCCCTCACACAGGGCATCATGATCATATATGCCTAATTAGGCCTAACATGAACCGTAAAATAATGATTCTCATGGGAAAGTAACGACCGAATGCTGTTCTCCTCTTACACAATAGACTTCCTCGCTCTCATCCTCCCTACCTCGCTACTCCTGAGGCGACTCAGCCTGACCCCTCCATGGGTCGGTTGAGACAGATACGCATCCTCAGCAGAAGGGCCTCCGTCTCAGCCACTGTGGGGTCACTTATTTACTCAATCTAGAATGACTGATATTGCAAATTTGTGAGGAAATGTTGATGGATGAATAATTGATTCATGTCATTCATTTTCTCTCTCCCAAATCCTTGCAGCAGTGTCAATCACCATCATTATCACCATCATCATCATCCATTATAAGTTTTTTCCCCATCTTCATCATTTGTTTTTCCTCCAATCTTTCTCTCCCTAAATGAGTTCCTCCTGTGTCTCTGTGAGCCTCCACCTGCATGTTAAGTCTGAAAGACTTAAGCACACTACTCCCAGGTGAATCAGTTCCTCTCATACTTACTGTAACGTCCATAGTACTTTTTAATATCTATTATTATCAGTAAATAACAACAAGGTGCTCTCATCCTCTCTGTTCTCTATGCTCCTGTAGTGATGTCATCAGTGACATTATCCACGTCTTCATTTAGTCATCTTCCTCCATCTCCTCTCCTGCGGCCCTCCTCTCCTCATACACATCCTCTGTCTTCATCTTCATTGTCCTTAGTTGGCTTCAAAATGAAGGTTAGTCCTTCCTTTTAAGTCATCCATATTCACATTCATTTACCATTGCACTGATATTGTGCTTTTGTCCTTGTTTCTTTATATATATATATATATATATATACATATATATATATAATATATATGTTGGCCTATCTCTCTACTTAATTTGTTCTTTTATGTATATGAAGGCATGCTATTTTGGGCATGAAGCTGACATGGATGGTTGGAGGGTGCGTCCTTCATTCATCCCTCTCTGTTTGTGCCAGAGCATCTTCATCATCATTGCCCTTGATCATCTCCTCATAGTCCTTCACGGCCATTCCTTCCTATCTGTCTCCTTTAGTGTCCCACTGATCATCTGTTCTCTCACGTCCATCTCCTTGGCTGTCAGCTTCTCCTCCATAATGAGGTTCCTCATCTGTGGATGGACATGACATTCATTTTTTCTCCTTTTCCTCTCATTCAGTTTCCTCTTCACCTTGCCCTCCTCCACACCATCAACAGTGTCATCCATTAGCTGTGTGTTCACCCTCACCAACTCCTATTCCTCTCTCCTCTCTCTCTCTCTCTCTCTCTCCTTTTCTTCCTGGCCATCTCTCCTCCTATCTATACATATCACTAGGCATATGTCTATGAAATCGCCGTATGAAGGAATGTCAGTATATAAATATCGTGGATAATAGTGACGATGCATTACTTTATCATTTAGTTTACATATTCGTGACACATGAACTGATATGTAGTTCTCACTAAGGCAGCTTGGGAAATAAAAAGGAAGATAATATACTGTCAGCACGGTGCTTCAAAAATATGCTGCTTTAATAGTCAGTAGTTTTATACTATACAAGACACCCGCTCTTACACGCAGTCGTAAGTGTGTGGGACTTTCTCAGCAGAGTATTTATGAGCAGGATAATTGATGTATGTGTGTGGATAGAGCATATGGCTAAAGGTAGGATGTATAATACATTAGTGCCCATAACATAGATATTAATAATGGAGAGAGAGAGTTAACAATCACTCTTAGTGGTTCACCAAGTCGAGTGTGTCCAGTCTAATCGCTAAGAGGGACATTTACATGCTCCGCGTCGACATTCCTGTCATGCCCCTCCACAACACTCTCCTGAGCCTAAAGAAATCCTTTCCATCCAAATAGATCAAGCATTTTTGCATATGCCCTTTGGCGGATATTGTTACGCGGACAGGAAATGTGATTTCGGACTCGG
This sequence comes from Alosa sapidissima, assembly GCF_018492685.1. Lineage (NCBI taxonomy): Eukaryota > Metazoa > Chordata > Actinopteri > Clupeiformes > Clupeidae > Alosa > Alosa sapidissima. The sequence goes on along the minus strand of NC_055973.1, from coordinate 7,908,446 downwards.
TTAATGTGATATAACGTTAATAGCCTCTCTCTGGCTGCATTGCCCATCACGGGTCAAGGTGACGTGTATGGTGGTGGAGCCCACAGCGTGTGATTAAAATGCTTTGTGATCCTTAATGGCATTGCTGGCTGTTGCTCACAGCACACTGCAGTCCTGGACACAGTGCCTGGGCTCTCTGTCCCCCCTCAACTCATTCATATTGGGTTTGTCATATTGTGGTTCGATGCCCAAAGCATGCATAGGGATATTAGCATTTTGCCCTCTGAAGGTCACCGGATGACAATCAATCAATAGGACATAAATATTACAGATCGATGCACGGACTGCTGAGATCTGTGCCAATAGAGCAGCCATACGAGGAGAGTTTACAAAACCAACCTGTCTGAATAAAATTCACTGTCACTTTTAAGAAAAGAATCCTGCCGAATTGTATGAGTGATATCATTTCTCCAACCAAGATAAAGTTCTGATGGCAGGCCAGACGGTTTGGCGCCAGGTGAGGTGTGAAACACCAACAATCATAGAATGGGTTTTGGGGGTAAGCCATTGAAAACCATCCCAGCCAAAGGTGTGAGGTTAACTCAATCATTATGGCAAAAGGCTATCTGGGTAGAAGCAGAGATTTTCTAATGTGGAGACACAGCACTCAAAAAATACTCCAAAGAAATGCATGAGGCTAGTTTGTCACGCCAATATGGCCGTTGTCTACACATATCCGACCCCGTCCTCGGCAAAACGTCGACATGTAAATACATTGAGCCAATCATGTGGTGTGATGTGAATACATTGAGCCAATCATATGGTGTGTTGTGAAGACATCGTGCCAATCATGTGTTTGTGATCTCGCCGCTGGAGCAAGATTGGTGTCGTGAAACCTTGCGCACGCGCAGTTCGACTCAAAGACTGTGCCCAATGAGTGCCCATAAAACGTTGGTACAGTATATGGCCGCCGAGTGGAGGGACTTGCCTAAAAGGACTTTGGTAGAAGCCAGATTAATTTGCATTGAGACCAGCATATAATGACTTGAGTTGGTAACTTTTAGTAGTTCACGCAGACAGGACAAAGTAGTTGACCCAGACAGGACGAAGGAGAGAGAACTCCAGAGAATATGCCGAGGGCAGGCATAGGTTGAACCTTTGTGAACTCTTGTGAACCTTTCATTTTGCACTGGAATAAACCACTTTGCTGCTGTATCAATCCGAAGAAGAGAAAACCTTTCCTATTTTTTCTTACACAACCTCAACCTCAGAGACATTTGAGTGAATGCTGAAATATTACTTTATTAGGATGAAGTAGGCCTATTACTACTCTGCCATGATGCTCTGAAACTAGTCTGGCCTTGCTCTTGCCACATCTTAGATGGTTGAATATCTCCTATATATTCAGCCAACCAAAGCTCTACACAAACTTTAAATGACTTCCCTTGTTCATATTATGTGCTACATCACATCATGTGCAATTTAAACTTTTATTTTGCAAGCTGTACAATACTATTGATTGTGCCTGGAAAATGTTAGTTGTACTTGTTTCACATCATGCAAGTTAAAAGAAACAGACGGGGTACCCTGAGCTTCAAAACAGTTTTTCTTTTGGTTTGTGTGTCTGCAAACCATGAACCTTGTTTAGATGTAAGCAAATAACATTGTTTTCTCCCTTACACAAATAATTTCAGCTCAAATTTCACATGCCAGCATAAAAAGCTAATTTGACAATCCATTCCAATCAATTTTTCATTACGCAGATCTGTAACATTAATGAGACCATTCTTAATCAGTGTTGCTTGGCAGCAAGCAATCATCCGATCCATGTTCTGAGCATATGCTCAACAGGGGGATACTAACACCACCAAATTTGTGCTTATTTTCTATTGCTGTTGTTTTTTAATCATGTTGATAGAGATGACATTGTTAAAAAGAGACATTGTTACTTAGACCAGCATTGGGCTTTTTCTTGTCACAGATCATATATATGTGTGTGTGTTCTGATCCTTTCCTCCTGTCTGCCTCTGAGTAACCTTAACATTGTTACTCTTGACAGAATTAATCTAAAGCTAATTAATTCTTTCAGATTTAATAATCATGTGATTATGGTTATTGTTATTATTCTGTGAGATTTAATTCAGTCTATTACTAATGTTTTTTTTATTTAGGTTCACACTGTTAATTTGAATGTTAATTTTTTGTTTATTGGTGTCATTGTAAGTAGCTTTGAACAAAAGAAACCTCTACGTAAGCAAATAAACTGTGGACAAGGAGTGCAGAATTACTTTGAAAACTCAAATTGATGTGAGTCATGCACAATCCTTCACTGCTTCAGTTGGGCATTATTCAAACGGTTATGCCCCATTAAGTGCATGTACTTAACCATTACTGATACTGTCTAGACTTCGCTTACAGTTATATAATATTAGGCACTGTGATTATACACAACTAAAAAACAGTAGCCTATTACTGTACACTAGAATCTAAATGTTATTAGACCTTAAGTGTAAACATATTAAGAGCTCTTATATACTAGTCACTCAAATATTGTATAGTCTCATAGTTTTCATTGGAGCAGATGGCTGTCATCACCAGACCTAAATGCCGTTGTATTGTTTCATTTGTCCATGTAGCTCTCATTTGAAAATACATCACACTAACTTCAGGAGACATTAGCTAATAGTGAATACTGATCTCAAAGCACCATGTATTTGATTTCCCTTATCCACTATAGTGCAAGCACAAAAGTCACATTGCTTCAGCAATTCCACACCTGCGTTCTCGCACTGCCCAGAGGATGCGCCATCATCCACTCCCAGCGAGCCCATCCATACATCTGTCTCCGTGGCAACGCCTTCCTGCTCTTAACAGCGCGCATCCACTTCAGCGAGGGGAATTCAAACGCACTAATTGCTGTTTAATGGGGATGAGATCCTTCTATTGAGTTTTTCTGCTGAGCACAGAGAGAGGGAGCGGCAAACAAACACACACAGGGCTCCTAAACATCCTTGTAAGCCCATTTGAGCTGGGGTGGGCGAGAAGTCTCTGCGGACACTTTCAAGTGCACTTTTGTTGTTATGCATTAAGCTGATTTGGGCGAGCAAGGAATTTATTTGTTTACGGGCAAGCGGCAGTGCCGCATATGCATCACCAGTGCGAATCAGCTACCGACGACAACGGCGCAGATAAATTGCAAGCCCTTCCATGCCTTCACTGTCTCAGGGGACAGGCGAGATCGTGCTAGTACGCAGCACTTTATTTTTTTTTCTTCATGTTTTTTTAATTTTTTTTGTCTTTTGAAGAGGAAAGAAATAAAAAGTGTGAGAAACTTTGAACTTTCCCCTGGAGTATGGCAATATCCACAAAGGGCCCCTCTGCCATTTCTGTGCCCATGTTTGTCTTCTTTTGGTGCTATTGATTTCCTCTACAGGGCACCTATCTATCTGCAGGCCTGAAGCGAATCATCCCATTTATCTACCTGACTTGCCTTTATAGTGGAGAAAATGGTTGATGACAGGATCTGAGCAGGATGTGTGTTTCACTGAGCCATGAACATTAGTCAGAGCTCAATCCCTGTCTCTATTGGAAGTGACAGCGTGTGTATTCAGATACACCATACTGCAGATTTCGCCTTGCTAATATCATTGGGTTCTTTGTTAGACGACTATATGGGTACAATGTTAATGTATTCTAATTTCTATCAGAAAGACTCAGGGAGGTACAATGCAAGTTAACATACGTTTTAATCCATCAAAGGATATACAAAAGGCATAAGCAACAATAAGACAGTTTTTGGCATAGGCCCCGTCCTCGGTCCAGGTCACCGAGTGTGCAGACCCTTGCAGATCCTGCCGGTATGAGACGGCAGGGGCGGAGCCTACCCCCAAAGAATAAGAAATAAAGATACCCACCAGAATGCTTAGATGGCCATCCTCTCTGAAATAGAGCATAACAATAACAGTAAAAACAGTGCATGTTGTATTATCCGGTTGAGCTCGGGAGATGAATCAGAGAAAGCAAGACAGACAGAGACACATGAAGAATATACTATTAATAAAATAAACTGATGATTTGATGAGGATGAGGATGATTATGATGGATTCAACCACCTGTGACTCAAATTCTATGATTGATTTAAAGTTATGGAAGGGAATTGAGCTTGCAGATGTTCAACCCATTGAACAAGACTGCTCGAGTGACTAGTGCTTGCAGAAGCTTAGCTTAAGGGTTAACTAACAATGTGCAGGGCAATGAGCTTGCAATTACAAATGCTCAGGGTCAGTGCAGGGGATAGAGCCTGCAGTTGCAGATGCTCAGGGTCAGTGCAGCAGAATAGAGCTCGCAGTTGTAGATGCTCAGGGTTAGTGCAGCAGGATAGAGCTTGCAGTTGCAAATGCTCGGGGGACAATGAGCTTGCAGTTGCAGAAGCTCAGGTTAGTGCAGAAGAAATAGCGCTTGCAGTTAAAGAAGATTATGACCTGCACAAATGCGGCCAAGCCAGTACGGGCACCAGAAACGAAGAGATGAGTAATATGATTAAATTTAGATAACCACCACCAGACATTTGCAAGAGGAAGTACATTGATTACAAAATGCTCATTACTGCTGAGTGAGTCTTTAGTAATTAAGAACTCAGTAACCATACAGTCCATAGATTCTTGTGAGCCTTGTGACAAGCAAATGGAGTAGCTAGCTCTTAATTGATAAGCAAGTTGATGCAAAATATTACAGTTTGTGAACTCCATTTGTTACGGTTCAATGGTGAACAGAAGCTGCGAGGACAAGATGTACAGCAGATGAAATTAACAGACTGTCCATCCGGCAGAGGTAAAGCCATGTTAAAGAAAGCTAAATAGCACAACGTATAGGCCTACTATTAGGATAGAAATGTAAATGGCAAGGTTTAGATTAATGAATTAATTATGTTGACTTACCCAAAATAACAGCACGGTGTAGTGTCCATGACAGATTATATCCGATTTAAGTACGACCCCTAAATGTGATGACTGTTTCCGTGAGCAATCCGCATCCTGCAACGGAATGGAGCTAAAGCAGATCCAAGGGCAAGATGAAAAGAGTGAGCCATGCTTTTGCACCTTGCTCTTGGAAAGGCCCCCCAAAATAAGATGAGCAGCATAGGTAACGTTAGCTAAACGAGACAGGAAAACATGAAATAGACATTGTCCATGGGTAATAAGTTCAGAGAGAAAAGGTATAGACAAACAGAAAGCTTGAGCACTCTCTGGGGAAAAGAAGAAAATGACCAGCATGGTCTGCAGCGATTGCAGCGAAGTCGAGGAGCTTGCACAAGCTCAGAGCTTTCGTAAGCACGGTTCTTGCACGGTAAGATGTAATGCAATGTGGTGCAAATCCCCGTGGAAAGTGCTTAATGATCGTTCGGTTCGATAACGATTGATGATTGCGATTTGATGATTGCGATTCGAGTCGACTGCCGAGTCGAGTTGCGTATATATATGATGAGTGAAGTGGGGTGATGGTAGGATAAAAGAAATTAACTGTTGTGACGTGAGATTACCCGAGGTTTTGCTTGCAGAAGCTAGACCAAGGGCGGCGGTGCGTAGTGACTAGAATGTATTAACACTTTATTCTGTGCCTAAAGTGCCGGCTGTGCGTAGTGACTGGAGAAGAGTGGCTCGGGTCCATCGTAATTAATATAATGCTTTAGCTGAGCCGAATAACCACCACCAGACCTTTGAAAGGTAGCTTACCTTATTTGACGCTTGCGAGAGCTATTTGCGCATCTAGAAGGGCTTGATCCTGAGGTCTTAT
>NC_055973.1:7887674-7897674 GCF_018492685.1 Alosa sapidissima | reverse complement strand
AGACCCTGGTTGCTCCCTTTTGAGACTGAAGGTGATGATAATTAAAATGGTCTTGTTGTTGGAAATGGGGTCTGCTATGTGTCCTACGCTCTCAATCAATCACATTACTTCTCCCTGGTTCAGATTTGTATTTGTGTTTAAATGTCAGTGCCAACTTCTGTGCTATACTAAAGGTTCTTTACGTAGCTGTGAATGTCACCTTGACTGACTGCAGACCTGCCTCTTATGTTTCAAACCTATTGGTTGGGAGGCAATGTAAACACTCTGGGTTTCATTGGCATGATGCACAAAGAGAGAAACTCACAGTTTATATAAGACTGTAGCTTACCCAGATTAATCTGACGTGGGGCCTTGACTCAATCAATGTAATCACAGATGATCCATTCCTACTGGGAGTGTGAGAAGTTCATTACGGAATGGATTTTATATAGGTTGCACTTTTGCCTGTACAATTTATTTTTGTTAAATATTTAGATTAGAAAATCAGAAGTGTTACTGAGAAATGGTAACATGATGTGTCTCAGGGTTTCACACTCTAAGGTGCAGGCCATCTATTTTCTCTGCCACACCAGGGAAAACGTGTCATTTTCATGCATGTCTTAACCAGATGTGTTTCTTGATTAATTCTGAAAATGACAGTATAGTGGCATGTATGAATCACTCTCTGCTTCCGATGATGTTAAAGCTTGGTATGTGTACTAGTATGTGTGTGTGTGTGTATGATGGAGAGAGAGAGAGAGAGAGAGAGAGAGAGAGAGAGATTCTCAGCTAAGCAGTGAGGCTTTACAGCATGGCGGAAATGAATCGGCCCATCCGTCTTCCCTGTGCAGCCGGTGTGCCCAGTAATGGGGGCCCAAGGTGTTGCATGGCTGGCCTGACAATTTGTTCTCATTTGGGTGGCATTTCATTCTGCCACGAGATGCATTTCCCTTTCCCTGACGCAGGAGGAGAAAAAAAAGATAAGAAAAAGAGCAAAACAGAAAGAGAGAAAAAAGAGGATTCAGACACTTTCTCTCCCCTGGCATCCAGGCTTCGGATGACAGAGTGACTAAAATAAGGACAAATTGTTCCAACAAAAATAAAGGAAGAAAGAAAAAAAGACAAGAAAAGGAAGAAGATCTAAGTATAGTGGATAATTGAGTCAATTCTTCACAGTAATGTTCTCCCACTATTCAAAGGATGAAGATGTCCCGAAAGATCTTTCACTATTTCAACAAGCAGAATCTGCTCCTATAGATTTTTTTTTCTATACACATAACTGGTCACTCTGGCTGATCTTTTACATATTTATGCCTTACAATTTGCAGTGTAGTGTCTTCAAAGTGAGGCAATAGTTCCAGGCTCAATTTTAAAGTGATTATTTTCTGTGCAATACCAAGAGAAATGTGCTCTTTGGTCATTAAGTTTTTATAACTCATTTTAAACATAGATGGAGGAAAAGCCTTGAAAAGACTTGAAATTGCATGATTATTAGTATGAGAGCACTGTGGGGGTGGACTGCTACTTGTTGATACTGCTTTAAAAGAGTATGATAAGAGGATTTAATTCAAGGGCCACTTACACTATTTTATAGCAAATGTATCTTGAAGTGTCTCAAGTAAAGTATTTTATAGTCGTGTCAGGGCAAACTGGACCCGGATGTAAAGCGGACAAACAAATAGCTTGCCACACAAATAGAACTTGAAAGTTTCAGATGTTGCATAGCAACATATTACATGCTGACTTACACTTTCAATTAAATTCCATTGTGATAAGTAAACAGACAACATGAGGAATTATATAAAAGATGTGAATCAGAGATTCAAAACCTGTTGCCATTGACAGCTGTCATTATTTTTTTTGCAGCAATCATTACACAGATTTATCGGGTGTCTGAACATTGAGAAGGCATGTTCATGTTAATGGAATTTCCAGCAGCATTCTGAAGAGCCGTATAATAATCATAAATAAACTGTCAGGTGGGGCAATGAGATGTCATACCAAAGACAAAGGACATGTTACTTTAAAGCTGCAGTTGGCAAGTCTGACAGATTGAGGGGATTTAGCCAAAATTGTAAATGTTTACAACTCTCATGCCCCTCCCCCACTACCACCGAGCACCCTCTCATCAAGTTTGTGCTCATCAGTGCGCACCAGACTGCACCAGACTGTGATTGACAGTCAGATCTCACACAGCCCTGCTCTGATTGGACCAGAAGAACCGGGAGCTGTGGATTTTTGCAAAACAAATAACAGGCTCTAGGTGGAGGTAGAAGTGCGGGATTTTTCTAAAACCAGCTGATTTATGTTGTTCTGTCTGAGCATAGTGTCGGTTTCAGTGAATATTATAAAAAAAATCTAAATTTAAAGCATATAAATCAAATAACCTAATCTCTGCAGTACTACAGATGTAAATACATCTGTGTATGTGTGTGTGTGCGTGTGTGTGTGCGTGTGTGCATGTGTGTTTGTTTGTGTGTTTGCGTGTCAGCCATATCTGTGAGAGAGAGCGTGTGATGGGGTCATTCGTGGAAGGACTCTATTTTTGCAATTTGCGCCATATCAACAAAGGTCGACTTCAATTAAAGGCTCTGGAGGATGAGTGTGCAGAAATCAGCCCCGGCGCTGCTGACCTCCACTGGTGTGGTTTCTCCTTCACTATTACAGAAAAAAAACCTCACATCAGGGTGGTGCTCTTTTAAAAGAAGTTTATAAGAAAGCAAAAATATTGGGTCTTCTCTCGTTTATCTCAGAGAGGCCAAAGCTAAGCCTAAGCCAAACTCAGCAACTCTACTTTACTAACTTCTCCTCTCATTTCTCATATTGTCCTCTCTCTCCTTTCCTCTCCTCTCCTCACTGTTGCAGACTGGCCCTAAAACAAAGAGTTTCAGCTGCTCGGAGAAGAAAGACACAGAGAGAGAGAGAGAGAGAGAGAGAGAGAGAGAGAGAGAGAGAGAGAGAGAGAGTGAGAAGATGGGGCTTTCTAAAGGCGCTTTTTCAGCACCCTAATCAACCTGTCCATCCTGACCAAAGAAGGGGGGGGGGGTGAGAGGGGGTGCAGATAAGATAGATAGAGAGGGAGAGAGGGAGAGCAAGAGACTGAGAGTGAGAGAGAAAAACTGCATGAAATACACACTCGCACACACACACACGCACACACACACACACATGCACACACACGCACACACATGCACACACACACACACACACGCACACACACACACACACACGATCAATCTGAAAGTGTGGGAGAGTGAGACTGAAAGTGTGAAAAGGACAAGGTGAGAGAACAAACATGGAGAGTGAGGGACACGTAGAGCCAGAGAGGCAGAAATAAAGGGATAGAGAGAAGATGTGAAGGGAAAGAAATTGATGGCATGAGATTATTATAGATAGATAGATAGATAGATAGATAGATAGATAGATAGATAGACAGATAGATAGACAGATAGATAGATAGATAGATAGATAGATAGATAGATAGATAGAGAGAGATGTAAGAGAATTCAGGAGATGATTGATGTGTGATTTTAGTGGATAACACCTGCTGTCTGCGCTGCTGTTCTATCTGGCATTTTAGTGTTATCCCATATGGTCAGTTCAGCCCTCCTGGGCACAGACACACACACACACACACACACCTCAACAGTGCCACGCTCATGGGCATGAAAGCCCATTGTTAGTGGGGGGGTGGGGGGCGAGAAATACTGAGGAGTCAGCGCTGTACTTTTCAGGCTGAGAAAGCGAGTGGTGTGGAACCACAAGAACAGGGCAACTCAATTTGTACTGGGGATAGCTTTTAATTCTCCAAGAAATCCACCCTTCCGAAAGGAGAAAAATAATAAAATAAATGGAACAAGAAGAGACCTTGAAAGAGAGCCACGCTGCAAGGAAACCACAGCCGAGCTGAGAAAGTGCAGGGGGAAGCAGTAGCATTTTTCGGGCCCCCGACGAAAGGAAACCCACACTATTAACCAGGAATAGAACTGCACACACACACACACAACACACACAGAGGTGATATGAATAGCTCTATTTCACAGAGGAAAAATTAGATGGTGCTCACCTTGCATTTATGGCTAGCCACGAATGTCAACAAAACATTCAACAGCCATCATTTCAGCAAAGAAACCCGCATTCCATTTCGGAACCTGCACTGAGCCAAACGCAGAGCACCTTAAACCAGTCAATGGCCATGTTTTCAGCCTAATGTACAAGGACATTAATGTAGATGAATTCAATTAAGTCCAGGGTGCCCTTTTTCCAGGGAGGTCTGGTAAAGTTGATGCTAGCAATCAGAGCATAAGACACCTTCTTAATTAGGTCCATCACTCAGAGATTCCTGTCTCCGCTTTGAGGCTGACACTCACCAGCTCATTCTCTCTGGCATTAATACTGTATTTTTGCCTTGGGCCACACTGATCTGGGAGCAGTGGTGCTCTCCTATCCTCACCTTGTGTAAGCTCTTGAGGGTTAAGGGTGATGTTTACCAGACTGGCGTGTTGACTAGCTAATTCACTTGATGGTAATGATGATGAATAATACCCAGAGGGATGTGGAGCATGCATGGGAATGCCCTCTGTGTTTGCACAGGCCTTCTTTCAGCATAGACAGGGCTTTTTTTTTAATCTCTGTCTTTCTCTTCCTCACACACACAAACACGCACACACACACACGCACGCACACACACGCACGCACGCACGCACGCACGCACGCACGCACGCACGCACGCACACACACACACACACACACACACACACACCAATACTTTCTCTTTCTTACAGACACACACACACACACACTTTCTTTTTCTCTCCCTCACACACAAACACACACACACACACACACACACACACACACACACACACACACACTCACTCTCTCTCTCTCTCTCTCTCTCTCTCTCTCTCTCTCTCACGATCCTTATCTGCCTTTTAATGAATGCAGACCAAAGTCATTTGTCAAAGCAGAAGTTTGATGAAACATCGGCGTGGTTATCAGTGCACGGGGCGTCACTGGGCAGAATATTAACCACAGGGGCTGGATCCTGTGATTCGACCGTAACCTTCATTTGCATGGACTCTGTGCTTTATACCTGCCTTAAAGTGCAGCCTCTGCAAATGTCTGATTAATTTCCTATAAGTTTGCAGATGGGTTTTTTTTTACTCTCAGGGGCAAAATAGAAGAAGAAAAATAAATGTAAAAATAGAAATGGGTTTGTGATCAAACTCTCGTTAGCAAGGCGATAGATTTAATTGGTGGAGTTAAAGGGGAATATTTCTCAGGGGTAAAGAGGGTAGTTTTTCTTGGCTGGAAGGATTTGTGTACCGACAGCCAGAAGAAATCTGAGGAATCTGTTTTTCCTCCAATGCAATGCATGCCTGCATCATATACCATGCACTGTGGAATAATGAGTCCTAAAATAGCTGTTTCTATAAACAATTCTGTATAAAATGTTATACATTTACAGTAATATATTGTTTTGTGGCACATATAATGGACAATATTTTCTATTGCAATTTATGATATTATATGTATAATATGTAAGGGATAATGTATTGTCCGCCGGTAATTATCAGAAAATAAGTCCCGACAGGGAGAACCGAACCCCGACGCGCAGCGGAGGGGTTTTGCTTCGACCTGAAGGGACTTATTTTCTGATAATTACCGGCGGACAATACATTATCCCGCTTATTACACGGCTACTTGCCAAAACGAGAAAAGAAACCTAACACAATGGGTCTTTAAAAATGATTTTGATGTCTTGCGGAGGGATATGGAAGACGTTAATCAACCCGTTGCCATTGACAGCGGTGATTATATACTTTGCTGGTGATTTATATAGATTTAACATAGGCCCGAACGTTGGGAAGGCCCATTCATGTGAATGGAACTTTCTGCAGCACTCTGAAGAGCCGTGTAATATGCATTCAATATAAAACTATAGGTTATTTGAAAAAACTAAGGCTACATTATCAGATGGGACCATCCTGACAGACCCAATACCGTCAGTGATTGGAAAGACAGGTTTGCCATCAGTTGAATGGCCGGACATTATTGAAAAACCGAGTGTCTACAGTAAGGAGAAGCTGAGGGTGTATAAATCATTGAATGCATATAACTATCTCCTAAATGGTCATGTCCAAGACTTACAATAGGCCTACAATGACGTATCGGATGAGTTTTGTGTTTGCCGAACCAACATTTTACCGAGCCAGCGCCAATGTCACAAGGCAAAGATGTAGCTGCTATTGCAAACGTGCTAATTACCAACCATTTCGTTTGAAAATTCTAAAACAACAATGTTTTTTAATACTTCAAAATAACATTTGATAAATGAACCTCACATTTTTCAGTAGCCACAGGTGTCTAGATTTGAACAAAATCTAGTTTGTTTCTTACCGGGGCTTTTACTGCCTGAAATATCTAATTTTGTTTACCACGCTCGGAGTTTAGTGCTGGGCCTTACACAGTAGTAGCCTAGTAGCTAGTAATCAAGGATCTTTGGTTTAGCTCTTCGAGTCACGGTAAAATTAAATTTTTGGTAGGCTACATAGCTAATTTAGATACACTTATGGTGTGGGCGCTTGCGTTTCTTTAGGAATCAGCAGTCTTGGTTTGTATAGAAATGAATACGTAACATAGCCTACATGTAAAGAGGTTGGAAATACAGGACGATTGGTAGGCTAATATGTGACGTTCCGATACAAGGCTTGGGTTATCGGGAGTCAAACGAACAACTACGTTCTCACTGGAAACTGTAGCCTACTTATTTCAAATTTAACCGATGACTTTTTCGGTTCTGGCACCCGACAGCACAGCAAGATGAGACCATGATAACCTTTAGCCTCCCGAATATGACTGTTCGGTTAGCTTCCCAGCTGAGGTGATGGTTTGTTTTGCCTCCAGTGAACGTAATGACATAGGCTCAGAAGGTACCTATAGAGTTTGAAAGTTTCAGGTGTTGCGTAGCAACATATTACTTGCGACTTGCGGACTACTTGCGGAATGATATGAAAGACATCAATCAAAAGCACAAAATCTGTTGCCATTGACAGCAGTCACATTTTATACAGTTATTAGAATGCCACAATATGTATTGAGTACACTGAGAGGCTACAGTTTACATAGTATTTTTTTTATCAATTGTGTCATTATTGAAAAGGTACTCTGTTCATACTCTGGTGTCACTGCGGTAAAAAGTAAAAATGTCACAAATGATCCTTATGCTTGCCTGTTAAAATCCTTCCTTGAAGATATGTTTTGTGCAGTCAAATGAAACAAGCCAATCAGATTATAAATAGCCCTGCTGGCAGTATATTATCTATATGACTCATACTTTAATGTTGAATCATGAGGACTATTTATTGTGAGTAATAAATGGACTGTCAATTAAATATTTTTCACCAATATCTCACAAATTACACAGTACTACTGAGGGGTTTCATGGTTGCCCATGTGATTCAGAAGGAGCATTAAAACAACAATGTTTTGCTGGACCATAGGCAGTGATTACTTTTCCTGGCAATTACAATCACGGAGCGTTGCAAGCAGATGCTTGATCATTGCTCTCCTCTCCAAAGCCATCTTTCTCTTGTTAAAGGTAATCTATTTTCTTTTGGAAATCCCCAAAGTGTTTAATGTTGGGTGTGAGCGATCATTAATCACGCCACGACATCGAGGGCCCCAGAGAAAGGGCCTGTGAGCATGGAGCTCAGAGTCTGTTTGAAAACACAGCGTATTAAAAAAAAATAAAGAAAGTTCCTGGCTTGCCAGAGATAAATTTACATTTGTGTTCATTAAGGAGCACAGTCTGCATGAGAAGACTCACAGCTTGGTGACAGTATGAGGTATGGAAAGAGAAAAGATCCACATTTAAATTCCAAGCAGGGGGTCCTAATTGTAAAGACTGTTTCTGTTTCATTCTGGATATTGTTATGACACTACAGCTTGACATTAATGTCTCACAGTATGCACTCACAATGCATACCCCTGTCCAGCCTCTGCAATGGATAGACAGGCTCTGTATAGAGGACTCAAGATACTGAAATAGAAGCACAAAATGTAATCCCAAGTAACAGATCCTGATGTAAGACAATTGGTTTTGTCTCTGTTTGATTAATTATTTCTATTTTTTGTGTGCTTCCTGTTTAAAATGAGATGTATTGTATGTGATAGTTCTGTTACCGTTTCAAGAGAGTTCCATTATCAGCATCATAGTTGTTCCTGCAAGGCTTCTGTTTTAACATTCCATATGTTATCTAAAGCTGAAGTAGATTCGGAAGAAAATAGATTGTTCAAGCATTGTTTTTGTTTATCTTGTTGAAAGGGTCTATATGTGTCTCACATCATTTCAGCCACAGACAGCACCACTCCCTTTGCTGTCCAGCATGGTCACCATTGCCCTGTGTCCACACACGGTGAGCTGTTCTCAGTCTGTGCAGCCTGAGGTGATCTGAGATTGATCTGTGTGTTGAGGCGGAGTGTCTCTGTCTCAGCGGATGACAGGAGCAATTTCTCACCCTGGGCTGGGGCCGGGTCGGCTTGGAGTGGAGTGGGATGAGATGGGATGTGGGTGAGGGTGAAGGGAGAAAACATGCTCTACTGATTCCCTCCATGTTCTCAGCAGCAGAATCCCATATACTAGCATGTCAGCCAGGACATTTACTCTGAAATCCATGAACCAGTGGCTTTGATGCCCTGCAGACTTGTTTATGGCAGTGTTACGACCCATTGTCTCCCTGTTGTGATGCCATACATTGCAGGAAGCAGCTCAGAGGTTAAGTGGTAACTACCCTCACTTCTCTTCGATGGTCATCTAGGGACTTTCTCATGAGCAACGCCACAGGCGACAGAGGTATAGGTCACTTGACCGTACACTCCGAATACTTGTTTTACACAGTTTTTTTTACACAGGTGTACAGGTGAGTCTCTGTAGGGATCCTGGCCATGTTAGCTCACACTGGTGCAGGTGTGGGCTACAAAGATCTCACTCCCTGGGCCTCTCACTTCCACGCACCTGACACTAAACTCCTCCCTACTTCCATCCACATACTGCCACCCACTGGCAGTACACATCCCTCTTGACCTTGGGCCTGCACACATGGAGCTGTTTATATAGTAATGGTCTCACTCTGCTGGGGTCATCTCACTCCTCTGGCTGTGTGGTGAGAGGCACAGGCCGGCGCTGGGAACAGAACCTGCAACCACATGTTTCACTCAGCAGATGATGTTCTATCGACAGTACACAGTGCCTATACACACCGCCATGCTGTTTTTACACTCATCTCAAAACAACTGTCCTGCTTGCGAACTGAGTGAGAACTCAAATCTCACTGCAATCAGACACATCGGCAAACATAGCTCTCTGAATATAAATCCTGCTTTTCTGTAAACTGCTTGGGTACCACTGTATATCTTACAAAAACAAATAAACCAAATTTTACTCTAAATAACAGTTACTTGTATTTATAAAGTTCCAGTTCTATTTGTATTCCTAAAAGGTATTGCAGTATGTCTATGTAATCAGACCGGAGCCACAACACACAGATCATACAGTGCAGCATGTATAGATTCCAGTCTGATGCATGTGATACATTACGAGGAATCCACAGTAAAACAGATGGTCAGATAGCAGACCACTCTGAGACTGCGCTGACCCTGTTCTGGCTTCGACTGGGCCGGGACCGCAGCAGATTAGAGCATCAGCGGCCGCGGGTCTCGTATTTATTGTTCTGTTTAGACATCCTGCGCTGTGCCGTTATTAAAGACGGCTCCCAAGAATTAGGTCACGTCTCCGAAGACGAACGAGGAAGCCGTGGGGTCCTCCCTCAGTAATCAGCATGTGGTGTGCGGGCACTGGGCTGTGGCGAGATGAGATGACAGCGGCTCGCTCTCCGTGCGGGACGGTGCAGTGGCAGCGGCGGCAGTATTTATGTCCCGCGTGTCAGGTAGGCCGTCCCACGGAGACGCCAGGCAATCATCTCTCTGAATGAAGCAGAAAACGAATAGCAGTGGCCAC
>NC_055973.1:7835174-7882674 GCF_018492685.1 Alosa sapidissima | reverse complement strand
TGAAAAGGTGAATAGATTGTAGAATAGCCAAAGAAGATGTAGCATTGTTATAAAACCTTTAAAATCTCTAAACAATCACAAGTAGGGCAGGTCATCACAGTTCATCCATTGCAACTGGATTGATGAAAGGTCACTTACACCTGTAGGCTACATTGTATTTGGGAAAAGCAAAAGGTATCAGCATAATGTTATTTATTTATTTATTTATTTATTTTTTATGTATTTATAAACAAAAACATCTCTGTCAGTTCCATGCCGTTTTCAACAGCTATCAAAAACAAAGGTCATTTTTGGATGGATGGATTTTTTGTGAATATTTCTTCTTCTACATAAGATTTGAGTCATCTTTAGTTCATGTAATACTTTATTGTCAATGCACAAATTAAGTAACAGTAGTCTGAAACGTTATTGTTAATGCACAAATTAAGTAACAGTAGTCTGAAACGAAATGCTGTTTTACATCTAACCAGTGGTGCAAATAACTGACATGTCCAAATGGGCCTTGATGAAATGCGTCGCTAGACTGTTCATACACATTTTAACGGGCCAAAGTTGAAGAGCTTTTGTCCGTTATTGTTCGTGCAAATATAGGCTGATTCATGTTCCCTTGCATTGTGTAACTGAGGTCCATGGCTAGTCTGGCTTTATTCAGACCAAGCTCAATCTTTTAAGAAATCAAAAAATAAATAGCGGGCAGATCAGGCTGGGTTCACCCAGCCTAGTCCATAGGCACCCGATATTGTTTAATTTTCAGATTGAGATATACACGCTCTGGCTATTCTAAATGCAAAAATGCATTAGGGAGTTATGACAAAACTGTAACTAACAAACTAGATCCTAATAGAAAGCTGTTAGCTTCCCTAAGCTACAGGTAGGATTATAAGGTAGGCCTATTTACAACATAAATTGTCAATAGGCTATGCTGGCGACACAAATAAAATCTCCTTTGGAAACCAATGGCTTACGACTTACAGTATCAAGCGGACTTAAACTGCCATATCGTGGCGAAAAGTTGTAATAACATTCACGCAGTTCCATGAGTCAAGGAAAGCGCGAATGAAGTAGCCACTTCTAAATGGGACCCACTACACAGTAACTTAAGGTGTGTTGCTAAAGCAGCCATAATGAAATGAAGGTGTCATTGTTTGGATACTTCACACACACGTGCTTTTTAATTTCACAGATTACAACTACCAAGCTGGAATCAAAGCACATCGATTCCCCTCTCACACCCTGCACGCACTTAAAACAAAATAAGCAGGCGTCTCAGTCTCACGCATGTATAGGCAAAACTGTATCAGACCGGTGTAACGTTGGTAAATCTTCCATTGCACAGAATGATTTTGTAGCACGTGCAATAAATGACAGTCGAAAGATACAAACAGTGCTGCTATCAATTTGCTTGGTATAACCGCATTTATAGTTTTCTACAAATGCATCCATCAAATGGGCCTCCATCACTCAACCAACGCTAACGGTAACATTACCTAGGTCCTTATTGATATTACAAGATTAACGTACCTGCAGTAAAAACCAAGCATGTCCGATAAACATCCTCACTTCATCCTCACTTACACTTCATGTGAACATCGTCCTGTCCTTATTAGATGTTCGCTGCGGTAAATTACAGTCCTTGTAGGAAGTGTCCATTATTTTTTCAACCCACTTTTAACTTCCAAAAAAATTACGTCTCACTGCAACGATGCGCCATCTAGTGGACAAACGACTACTTATCGCCAATACTGAAAATGCAGCCATGATGATGATGAATATTTTGGCTTTCTTTTGATCCTGTTGAATTTGTAATTATGTATCGGCAGTTCTAATACCGATAGTATGTGGGTGCCTGTGTGTGTGCATGTTTATATGTGTGCACCGCCATTTACAGGCCAATGAGTGTACAGTCACTAAATGTACACATAACCTAATTTTTTTAGCCCCCCCCCCATGGATTTAATTCTACGAAACTTGGCATACCCCCAGACCCCCAGAGAATGCCAGGTCAATCATACACATAAAATTTGGTGCAGTTCTGAACATCTTAACTGAAGATAGGGGCGATTAAAGCAGAATAATATTGCATTTTCATTTTTGACCGGGGCGGGGGGCGGGGGGGGGGCAAATCACAAATGAGTGATTATGAGCCAGGTTGATGTGGGCCCTTGAGACCAACATACCATAAAAGATTCACAGAGAACTGTGTCTGCCCTACCCTCCTTTCGGGGGGTCCAGCCCAGCGGGGGGGCTGCAGATGAAAACGAAAAATGACGGTTCCATGCTATCCATGTGGGGGTGCATGCCCACCAAGTTTTGTGTACCCCGGTCTTTCAGTGTCCCGGGAATCCTTGTTGGTGTACGTCACTAAATGTACACATAAATTATTTTATTGTAAGGCCCCCCATGAACGAAAGTACACAAAACTTGGCATGCATTCAGAGGGTGTCATAATGATCCTACACTTTTAATTTCGTGCAGTTTTGACCTTGTCAGCCAGAGATATTGAGATGAAAACACATAATTTTTTGCTTTTTAATTTTTAACTAGGTGGCGCTATACATGAAATAAGTGGTAATGGGATGGGTTGACATGCCCCCTTAAGACCAACATACAAAAAAAAGGTGGACCTCCTAGGCCCTACGGTTCTCGAGATATTCACAGAAAACTGTCTCCGGCCACCTACAGGCCAGTTGGTGTATAGTAACATAAATTAATTTATTGTGTGGCCCCCCATGAACGGAATTCCACAAAACTTGGCGTGCATACAGAGGGTGTCATAATGATCCTACACTTCCAATTTCGTGCAGTTTTGACTATGTTAGGTCACAGATACCTTCAATTACACCACCTCATTTTTACTTTTTTGTGTTTAACTAGGTGGCGCTATACATGAAATGAGTGGTTATGGAATGGGTTGACATGGCCCCTTGAGATCAACATACAAAAAAAAAATGGTCCTCCTAAACCCTACGGTTTTCGAGATATTCACAGAAAACTGTGTCTGCCCTACCCTCCTTTCGGGGGGTCCAATTCAGCGGGGGGGCTACAGATCAAAACGAAAAACGATGGTTCCATGCTATCCATGTGGGGTTACATGTCCACCAAGTTTCGTGTACCCCGGTCTTTCAGTGTCCCGGGAATCATTGACGGAAAAAAAAAAATAAAATCTGACTAAACCTATATGACCGCCGCTTCGCTGCGCGGCGGTCATAATAAGTATAAACATAATACATGTACAGTACAAGTGTACCACAAGTACTAACTTACTACCTAAAGTAAACTTGGGAATTATACTTCAACTGCACTTCAGTTTACTTCATAAAATGAACTTTAAGTATACCTTTCTTTGGTAAGGGATAAGGATAAGGATCAGGGGCGGAGCTAATGGTTCACTATAGGGGTTGCGACGATCTTTAGTGGGCCCCTATACTGTCGGTGTTTATTCCAACATCATGTTTTATTTAGCCCACTTCATATTGTGCTTATTATAGGCTGAGGCATTTTGTTTATGTCCTGATGACCTAGCCTACCGTTTAGTCTGTGCATCAGGCAGCTGTGCGTATCATCAGGCAACTCAACGAGAGAGAATTTTCCGTGTGTGTTCACACAAAGTTAGCCCACCATAACTTCCCAACTGCTTCACAACTGTGCAGTATCCCATTAACTGCTCGACAATAGGCTATTTACAAATTTCTTTAAAATTTGTAAACACGTTGTCAAAATCAACTTTAATGTACGCACCTTTTGTTTAAGCAGGAGAGGGAATTATAGCCTAACAAACGCAAACAGCAATTACAGAAGTTGTGGGCTAGGCTACTTGCTTTCTTTTACTATGGTTGCCTGTTATCAACACACAATGTTAAGCTAATTCACTAACTCAAGACTTCAAGGCTATCATGGATATAAAATGTTTTTTGGAAACAATGAAAGGGTGGAGGTAGCAAAGAATGGAGGCAGCAAAACTAGAGGAGTTATTTCAGATGAACAAGGTAGGCAAATGCTTTTCAAAACGTTAGCATTAAAATGTTTACTGATGTTAAAGCGTGAACGCTGTTTAAAGCGTAAAGTAAACTAGAACAAAACTAAAGGTAACTTTACACTTATAGGGTCGTATAAAGTTGTCCAAATGAATTATTAGGCGTTATTGTTGTATATTGCATTTTGTACTAGGCTACGTTTTAGGTGGCCAATGCATGAACGAAACCGGGAAACGGACAAATATTAAGCCTTTCAATGTTTTGTTGCGCGTGGAGGTGTAGATGCGCTTAACATTCATTCCTGCTGGCGTGCCTGATAGTGACTGCTGTTGTCGCGGCAAGCTTAGCTCCTGCCTCTAAATAGGCACAGTGTAGACTAGACCTACAGTGTAATAAATGCAGCCTGTAACATAGGCTACTTCGGCAAACCCAGACCGGTTGTGGCATCATTTTCGCTTTTAAAACGCAACAGTGTAGCGAGATGGAGAGTGCGGGATATTTAATTTGCAGCATAACAGACGAACTCCCATTGTGAGCGCACTCTACGGACCAGTGGCATCTTTAGTAGGCCTAACATTTTAGTACAAATAAGCATCGGTAAATATAACAATTAATCAAGATAGATTTGGCCAAAAGTGGGCCCCCTTTGCGGTCATGGGCCCGGACCGAGTGCCCCCCCCCCCCCCCCCCGTCCCCCGCTCCCCGCCCCCCGCTCCCTCCGCTTATGATAAGGATACATTTTGGGTCTGAGTTAAGTAAAGGTCCAACTTTCTTAGACCTCAGTGAGTGAGTGTGTGGTGTGTGTGTGTGTGTGAGAGAGAGAGAGAGAGAGGGAGAGAGAGTATGTGTGTGTGTGTGTGTGTGTGTGTGTGAGAGAGAGAGAGAGAGAGAGAGAGAGAGAGAGAGAGAGAGAGAGAGAGAGAGTATGTGTGTGTGTGTGTGTGTGTGTGTGTGTGTGTTCTCCTGATCTGGGCACAGCGTTACAGTATGTTGCACTCCTGGTTCTCCTGCGTGGGACCCAGGCAGCTGAGGCCTCTGTATTTGGTGTGTGCGTATGTGTGTGTGTGTGAGAGAGAGAGAGAGAGAGAGAGAGAGAGAGAGAGAGAGAGAGAGAGAGAGAGAGAGAGAGAGAGAGAGAGAGAGATTTCAAACACAGAAGAGGTGTTAAATTCCTAGTGCTATAGGTAGGGGATTTCACACAGCAGCCGATCAACAACCAAGCCTATTTACCATCAAAAACAAAATCACTAACAAATCAACTTCAGTGGGCAAAAAACATCACCTACAGAACAGCCTTCAAGAGCATTTCACTGGGGTGTGTGATACACTGTGCTGAACATTGTGTGCTAGAGAAATGTTCCCTATTAGAAGAGCAATGGAGGTATATGGCAGGCAGAAAAGATGACATCAGAAGACTTGAGTGCTGGATGCAGGAAGTATATGCAGTGTAGATGGCATCCCCACCACTTAAGCATTTTTATCCATACCATACAATAAAATGAAGGAATATAATTCTTCATGAATAAATCAAATTAATTAAATGAGTAGGCTACTAATGATAATGCATACATAATCTAATCTAATGAATTAATAATCATCTTTATTCAGCTTTTCCCTGATTGAGTCCAGTGGTGTAGCTTTTTTCAGGTAATGATGGGTTGGATGCAGGTTAGCAGTGACTCACCTGTACTGGACACCAGCACCACAGGTAAGCAAGGTAAGTCTCCTGAGAAAATTATCATCATAGTCAACACATTTCAGAATGTGTCTTGAGGTTGCTGTTCTCATAGGCTCCATTGCCTCTCAGACTCTAGAGTTAAGTGAGTACTGTTGTGGTCAGTAGGTGTCAGGTTGATGAAGGACAGCATCTGGCCGTTGAACAACTAAAACTGAAGTCTGTCCCCGGTCCTCCATGCAACTTCTTGTAATCATGCTATTTCATGGAGGAAAGAGAAGCCAAGGCTCCCTGTTGTGGTAAACATCCTCCAACCAAAGCTTATTCAGTCAGCCAAGGTACACATCAACGGCTTCAACCAAGCTGGCAGGGTCTCAAACTCACTGACTGACTGGGGAGTGCATCCCTACTCCAGGACTTTCCAAACCAACAATTCAGCTCATCTAAAAAAAAAAGACATGCTCTCTCTTAAAGGGGCATTATGCAGTTTTTTTTTTTAGCTTAATTTACCTTAACTTAACAGCTTCATTTGAATGGTTGTATTACTTTTTCTGGGTTGAATGGTGGCTGTCTTGCTTCCCCCTAGCATCTGTGAGCGGGAAAACAAGACTTGCAACTTTGGTCCGGCAAGCCACCGGTCTCAAAGTCAGAAAGTTTTGCAGTCTCGCGATTTTGCTTTATGGAAAATATAGTAGTTCTGTAATTGGCAAAACCGCATTGGGTCCCTTTAACCAAATCGTCGGCCACCTTCCTGGAGTACTGCAGCATGACCTGTAAGCAGAGTAAAGTCAGTACTTGACTAGACCATGAACCTTGACCTTGAGAGTTGACTCACGGCCCTACCGGTGTGTGTGTGTGTGTGTATGTGTGTGTGTGTGTGTGTGTGTGTGTGTGTGTGTGTGTGTGTGTGTGTGTGTGTGTGTGTGTGTGTGTATCCAAGTAGATCTAATAGAAACATAGAAACCAAACACATGAAGGATGCTAAACTGAAATCTGTGTCCTGAAGGAGGTGTTGATGGCCAGCTAGCCAGGAGGGAGAGAGAGAGGAGGGAGAGTGAAAGAACGAGTCTGTGGAAGGGAGGGAGTGAAGGAGGGAGGGGAGGCTAGGCAAGTTGATTTATACAGTACAATCAATACATATTTATGGTAATTCAAAGTGCTTTACAAATAAGCAGATTAAAGAACAGAAAACTAGCAGAGTGCACTTCTCTGTGCACAGAGCACAAGAGAGCACAGACCTCTGCCAAGACCAAATGCTGTGCAACCTTAGTGCAAGTGAATATTCATGGAGCTGTCCAGTGAGTTATATCCACTCCAAAATGTAATTGGTTCGTCCTTGGCCCATGAGAGACTTCCCACAAAGTTTCATTAAAAGCCAATCTGGTATTTTTATGTAACACTGCAAATAGACAGGCAGGCAAACAAACCATACTGGAAATACAACCCCCTTGGAAAAGGTAATGAAAATATATATTTTTAAAAAGGTGACGTGCATATACACAGTTAAAAGGGCAAAGAAAAGCAATATTGCCTAAAGGAGAAATCAGGTATTAAACAATCTAGGGTCTATTTTTGTATCATAAGGATTGTATATTTTTGTTGGGGACAAAACAATGTTAATCAGAGTAGTTTTGAATAAGAACAGAATAAGCATTTACAATGGAATAGCATATCTTGCAGAAGAAAGTCTGTGCAAGTCCATTAACAGTTATTTGCACTGCATTTTGTAATCGATTTGCATGGACTTTCTCATTGCAACCATAAGAATAATAATAAGGTAATGTACTGGCAGTTCAAACTGCACTTTTTATATCTCTTCTTGACACCTACAAAGGTAAAAACACTTTGCTTTATTAGCAGGGACCCTCTCCATAGTAGTAAAGAAGTGCAATGATATTTTGAGTCTAGTTACTTTGACCTGAGAAATCGTTTTTAAAAGCTATGCACTTTGCAGTTTCGTTCCAAATGCATATTACGCTCTAAATCAGAGGATGGCTGCTGATGCACCTGGCTGCTACTGGACCAGGAAGAGATGGGATAGAGGGGCAGTCTGACCGCGAGGCGCCGACGCTCGGACACCAGGGGAATTGGAGGTCAAGGCTGAGACGGCAGGGGATCTGTGGGAGATTTCCATCTCCAGCCTGAGCCGACGTGGTCGTGTCGCCAGTCTGTGGAGAGCGTGAATCTCAGACAGACCCTTGGGGTGACCCTGGAATGAATATAGCAGTAATCCGACTCAGATGAGGATCTGATCTGGGCCATATCAGGATCAAATCTGTTTCAAAGTCAGCTTCTATCTCAGGTGAACAGATGTGACTGATGCCACAAAATGTAATTAAAAGGGTGAAGAGAGGACAGCGTATTCATGGCGAGGGAAACGGCATCAGGTAGTTTGGCATTGTGTTGTCATATCTGCAACAGCAAAGCTAATAAACTGCTCTCAGGGAATACAAGTGTGGTTTATAGGATTGAAGTATTATCTTCAATAAAAAAGAACCAAAAATAAAAAAAAATGCTGTATCAGTTATCCAAAACTATATTTCACATGCCTGACGCTATGTGAATATATGAGGCTGTGTGTCTTGTCTGTACATCCATAATATACATGTGCAGGCAGTAGCAGTGAGAAATAAACAGCTCATATGTGAAATGTGCGGTGGACTAACTGTTTTGGTCGTGCTCAGCCACCATTTCAATGTAAACTTTCCACTGTGGCACACGTTTACGGAGCAGACATTCCCATCTGTACCAACACCTGCCTGCACACACACACACACACACACACACACACACACACACACACACACACACACACACACACACACACACAAACACACACACACACACAGCTCCCTTTCGTGTCACCTAGCACAGACTGATGGATCTGTGTTGATTAGAACAACTCTTTCTTTATTTACAGAGGTCTGTGGAAGCATACAGGAGGAGAGGGAGTGGAGTATTTACGCAGTGTCATGCATGGTTTGGAAACTGAAGCGGTGACCTGGGCCGTGTGGAGACCTCTGAGGAGTTGATGGAGGGCGGGGTGTGTGTGTGTGTGAGGTGTAGCAGAAGGTGGTCGCGACTGTGAACGCTCCCCCTAATTGTGTGGGACATGTGGCTGACATGTGGTTGACACGTGGGACGGAATGCTCAGGGGAGACAGAGGGCCTCTGCTCTGCTTATTGTCCAGGTGCACTTGTGTGTTGTTCTAAACGTTAGAGCACATGTAAGTGGATCCCATTGCCACGTTCCCGGGTCAACCCGAGGACCTTAATATGAAACCCAGGAGATTTTCTCGCTGAGAAAAATGGCCACCAAAAACAGCTGATCATATAATTAACCAACAAATGTGGCATAATATTTACAAACCCTCTAGAGGGTTCATCAACAATAGCCCAGTTAAAATCCATTCTCAAACAGATAAAGACTCCTTGGGCATACATCCTCTAACAAATAGGTTACAGTAATTCCCCTCATTCAGCAAAAGCTATTTGCATGATAAAATAATAAAGCCTGTATTGTATTGTATCTGCCGTGCATTGTCTGGTTGGCTTGAGCCATATGAGAGTGGATATGCTGAGAGAGAGAGGAGTGGTCCATGGGGAGGTGTAGGGAATTAACGGAGCGTCAATGCCAGACCGGCAGGCGGAAACATGTGGCTGATGTCTTTGTGTCAAGTCAGAGCTAGGCAGTCTGGGTAATTAGGCTGGGAGATGCAACCGGGAGGGGACGAGGGAACGCTTCTGACATTACAACAGGCCAGCAAGGACATCGCTGCAGCATCCCCCCACCCACCACCACACGTCCCGCATCTTTTGTTGATATGAGAACAGCTTGCACCTATCAACAAGGCATCTGTGAAATGTCATTACAGGTACGACTTGTCTTTATGTAGAGGTGGCTTTCCTCAGAGAGATGCCAACTTTTAAGATACCGTGATGAATAAATGAATGGAAACAGTGAACATTTTCAAATGGCACTGACAAAAAAAATGTCTCCATTTTTACAAACATTCAAAAAACATGGCTGTAAAATTCTGCTGGTTTTGGTATGCCAAGTGTTCTATATGGTTTATCATGTGATGAGTGATGAGTTTGTGAGCTATTCAACCAAGAATGGGTGTGTAGATGGATAAAGAGCTGTATGCAGAATGCAAATATACCGGTAGGTATAGTGGTTGGGACACTTTTAAGTAGTCAGAAGTGAAATCACGGTCATGTGACATTCAGAGAGCAGCCCAACGAATGCACATCAAGAGAAGAGACTACTATGTAAGGTAACACTTTATTTGAAGGGGTCTACATAAGGGTGACATGTAACCGTCATAAGAATGACATGACACATGTCATGTACATTAATGACACATTATTGATGTTTATGACTGTTGACATAATGTGTCATTCGGTTTTTGGAATGTCAAGTTGACATTGTTTGGGTGTCATTGTTTGGGATGACATTATTTGACGGGTCTTTGTCATGACAACTTGACATTAGCCAAGAAAATGTAACCCGTTTACAATAGTCATGACGACTTGACATAGCCAAGAAAGAAATGCAAGGTATTTGGCATGATATTGTCATGACAACTTGACATATAACTGTGTTTGGCCTGACTTATCTTCTAGGTTTGTAAAGTGAAGGGCCTGAACAATTGACTGTCATGACACCATTATAATTGTGTCATGAATACTTTCCTTGACCTCAACTACAGTGGTACAGTTTTGACTTGTCATTAAGCTGTCACAAAGAACTATTACACACCAAAATAGTTTCCTGACAGTGTCATGAATTGTCATGACAACTTGACATAATTGTTTAATTATTACATGAACAAGTTCATATAACTGTGTTTGGCCTGACTTATCTTCTAGGTTTGTGAAGTGATGGGCCTGAACAATTGGCTGTCATGACGCCATTATAAATTGGTCATGAATACTTTTCTTGACCTCAACTACAGTGGTACAGTTTTTACTTATCATTAAGCTGTCACAAATAACTATTACACACCAAAATAGTTTCCTGACAGTGTCATGAATACTTACCTTTGACCTAAAGTACAGTGAACCATCTGAGATGTTTCCTGAACATGTCATTAAGTGTCATTACACTATCATGTAGGTCCTATTTCTGTACATTTTACATTTCTGGAACATTGAGTCTAATTTCAACTATAATGACAACAAATACCATACTCAGTCATGACTTAAGTGTTTATTTCAGCAATGCATTTTGCAAAACCATAATACATGGACATGTTACCATGCCAGCTAACCTAACTGTGCATGTGGAACATGCATTCAACTATTCACATACTAGTCTTTAAGCACCATTTCATTGCCATCATTTCTGCAGCTTTTTCCAAATCATGCACGAGTCTACCCAACACACCATTAAGATGACGGATTTCTAACCAGTAGTACCATTCAATCATTTTAAGGTGTGTTTTGAGGGACTGAGGGGTTCAATTCCCCCTGAGACGTCATGCATCCAAACAAAAAAACAACCTGCATAGCAGGGCAACAATTCAATTCAATTACTCTCTCGATACATTTTAGCAGATCTGGAAATATAACTCATATTCATGAACTGTAGTAGCTTATTCTTATTTTTAATCTATACATTCACATAGCCTACGCAGCCAGCCAGAAGCAGATGGGCTCCCCCTATTAAGTCAGGTTCTGCTCAAGGTTTCTTCCTGGAATATGGGAGTTTTTCCTTGCCACAGTTGCCATATGGCGTGCTTATGGGGGGTAAAGGGTTAAGGCTGCCAGTCTTATGACATGTTATTTTTCTATATTTTTGATATGTTGCTGAGTGGATCATAAACGGCCCCAGCAATGAAGAAAAGTGATTGATAATGACTGACTGACTATTATTGTGTTACATGCTTCAAATGTAAACTTTGAGCTGCATTCTGTGTATGAAAGGTGCTATACAAACAAAGCTTATTATTATTATTATTATTATTATTATTAATTTATAATGGTGTCATGACAGCCAATTGTTCAGGCTCATCACTTCATAAACCTAGAAGATAAGTCAGGCCAAACACAGTTATGTCAAGTTGTCATGACAATATCATGCCAAGGAAAGTATTCATGACACAATTATAATTGTGTCATGTCTGTCAATCAATTATTCCGGCCCACCACTTCACGAACCTAGAAGATGAGTCAGGCTAAACACAGTTATATGTCAATTTTGCATTTCTTACTTGGCTAATGTCAAGTTGTCATGACAACGGTTTACATTTTCTTGGCTAATGTCAAGTTGTCATGACAGAGACACCCTCAAATAATGTCATCTTGCCTAATGTCAAGTTGTTATAATGATGACACCCAAACAATGTCAACTTGACATTCCAAAAACCGAATGACACTTAATGACAACAGTCATAAACATCAATACTATGTCATTAATGTGCATGACATGTGTCATGACATTCTTATGACGGTTACATGTCACCCTTGTGTAGACCCCTTCAAATAAAGTGTTACCCTATGTAATATACATTTGAACTTACAATATATTGTGCATTATTGTCTAGCTGCAAGTCTGAAAAGCAGGGCCTTGAAGTTAAATGTGTGCATATTTTTTCTATGATGGCAATATCCAATTCATCTAAAATAATCTCCCTCAGTGACAGATATTCCTTGTGTAGTGTTACATTTCAAAATATAACGGTTCTCTCCCCATTTTCAAATAAAACAGACATTGTGTATAAATGGACTGGTGAACATGTCTAATGCATGTTGAGAATGCTGAGAGTGTAACAGAGATCTGGATTAGGCCTACATTGATTTCAATTGATACGGACACCGCGGAATAACTCAGCAGTCAGTCATAAAGCATTGTTCATTAGCTACAGCAGTCATGGATTTTCTGATCCTTACAATGAAAAATCTTCTTGATAAAAAATATAACAACGAACCCCTCCCCTCCCCCAAAACTGTGACTTGTTTTCCATAATCCGTTTACGGTGTGTCATTATCAGTTCCATTCTGCCAGACTATGTTGTCAGGGTGGAGGTAGGAAAGCTGACAGGCTTGGAATGAGAATAATGACAAGGTGTGTGTGCTCGTTGTGATCAGATTTCTGCTGGAAACCCTCAATTTGGTCCTACGCAAATCCTCCCTTCACACTTAATTTTTATTTTCCACCATTTCTCAAGACAATGCTTCTTACTAGGTACTCAAAAAGAGAAAGCAGTCTTGTCTGAAAGTGTGTGTATGGTGTGTTTTCTGCCAGTCACATCTTTGAAAGCCACGGCACAGTTTGAAATGGGGATCACAGGGTTACATCCACCTGCCAGGGCAGACGTGAGGAGGGGAGAGGAGCAGAGATGTGAAATTAGGGAAGATGGATTGGGGAAGGGGTGTGAAAAACCATAAGGCACTGTGGAGGAGCTGCTAGTCAGACACACTGTCATCTCTGTGTCTACATCACATCAGACACACACACACACACACACACACGCAAACACACACACACACACACACGAAAAACACACACAGATAGACAGATAGACAGACAGCAGACAGACACACACACACACACACACACGCATACGCAAACACACACACACACACACAGATAGACAGACAGACAGACAGATAGACAGACAGACAGACAGCAGACAGACACACACACACACACACACACACAGAAAGTTCTGCCTTGATTAATTACCAACGGTCAGTTACCCAAACAGATCTGCACTCGATCAGTGTCAAACCAGGGGCAGATCTGCACCAGGTATCAGAGGCTGTCTAAGTCAACGGCCATGAAACAAAAAGACATTTAACAGAAACCCATTTTAGATTGTATTTTACACTTAATGCACCGAAGACTCGAAACAAACAGTGGTACACCGTTGCCTACCAGAACTGAGCCAGAGCTGCGCCTGCTCCAGATAAGGGAGGGAGGCTCTTGTACGACATACTGTGGATACGCTTGGGAGTAATGGGAAACATTAACAACGAGGCCAATAAATACGTAATTTTCCTGCCTGCTAGAATGTCACACTAAGCATTGACATTTCCTATATGACTTCACAGTGCACAAAGAGCAAGAAAAGTTGAACATTAAAAGCACTGGATGCAGTCTGGGGGTTTCGAACACAACACTGGCACACCGTGCAGGACCAGCTATCCGTCCAGACTGCTGTGGCTGGGTTTTGCCACAGTAAAGGACAGACCTGCTCCAGTCCAGTCTCACTCCAGAGTCATAGCCGAGAGAGGCTCAAGATTAACGTGCTGACTGTGAACGTGTAAACATCAGTGATTTCTTATAGACTATGGATTAAGTCTTGAGAAATGTGCAGTTTCCCATTTTTGTTTACATTGATTTGACTGCTTGATCTGAGTATCGGACTTAACTCACCCGCTGCTGACCGAAGAGTGTTTACTATTTTCCAAATGCCATAAATGTTACTGGGAGTTGTGAATATTACGGTATAAAAGCACAGCTCTGAGGAACCCTTACAGAAAGGGAATGGTAAAAAAACACAGGGTAATCAGGGTCTATTGACTGACAAAAACAAATAAAAAAAAGCTGAAGGTTTCTATGATGTCTATTGAAAAAAGCAACATCATGTAATTCGACAGTTCAAATGGACAAAATTCGACAGTTCAAATGGACAAACAATTAGATTAGGCATTATCAAATATTAAATAACATAAAATATATAATTATGACCGCCGCGCAGCGAAGCGGCGGTCATATAGGTTTAGTCAGATTTTTTTTTTCGCATGTCCAAATTTCCGTCAAGGATTCCCGGGACACTGAAAGACCGGGGTAGACGAAACTTGGTGGGCATGTAACCCCACATGGATAGCATGGAACCATCATTTTTCGTTTTGATCTGTAGCCCCCCCCCCCCCCCCCCCCCCCCCGCTGGACTGCACCCCCCGAAAGGAGGGTAGGGCAAACACAGTTTTCTGTGAATATCTTGAGAACCGTAGGGCCTAGGATGACCAATTTTTTCCGTATGTTTGCCTCCAGGGGTCACGTTAACCCATTCCATGTGCACACATGTGCATAAACAGACACGCACACACATACATTCACAGTAATCATACGTATGACACATACTCACACAGTAGACATATGTACGCATGCATGCACATGCACAAACACACATACGCAGGTAAACACACAAGCACGTACACACACACACACACACCCACACACATAAACATGTACACGCACACATGCACACAATTCAAGAATTTCTCAGAATTATGAACAGGCAAGATGGGGGTGGGGTTGTATAAAATGAATTTTACATGTGAAATCTATGAACTAATCATGTTTTGGTACTTGTTGTCTAGCAGATACCAGTGAGAATTGAGTGTGGATAATGCAATTTAGTGAGACAGTTAGAATCATATAGGCCTTTCAGCGTGATTTATTTTTGTGGAAAAAATGTGCTGGACTGGGCGGCGGTCATATTTTGTACCGCTCGGAGGTACATCTAGTTCATTCAGTAATAGTTGCCAACCAATGCATGAAATAAATGCTGGTTCATTTCAACTAAATGTAAAGGATTACATACAGTATCTGGGTATAGCAATGCAAGTGTGCACGGCACATTTGGTGGGAAATAGAAAGAAAAAGTGAGATGTCATCCGAATGTGAACAGCCCAGCAAAACCCAAATGGTGTGGGCCTGGCCAAAGCTAAAAATAGGACATGTGAGATGGAGAAACAGCAGAGGAGAGAAATGTTTATTTGTCCTGCCTGACAGATTGTCATAATATGAAGCTGCATTGACATTTCCCACATGAGTTCACATCGGAAACCAAATAAGGACATTTTAAATTATAAAAGTAGAGGCTGCTTCCAAGCAGTTCAAGAAAAGAAAAAAACACTTAAAATTCACATCCCATCTGAAAAAGACTCCATCTCCACAAATGTAAAAGCTTGCCAATATTTTTTGTAAATCCCAAAAAACCCTAACCCTAACCTAATACTGTACCACTTTAATGTATGTCTGAGCCTCAACACAGGAATAAAAAAGCTTGCATCTTGCTCTGCGATGAGACCACAACAGCTCTCTCCTTTGTCAGGATGAGTTGTGGTCAAGAGGGGCCTGCGAAAGCATGCGTGTCACACACTCATACAAGCCCATATCTCAGCATGGGAGGGGAGGGGGGGGGTTATAAATCAGGTGTGTGTGTGGAAGGGAGGAGGAGGGGGGGGGGGGGGGGGGGGGGCGGGGTCCGGAGGCAATTACTGTAAATAGCTGACATGAAGCAGTCCATCAAGTCAAATAAAATTGCCTGGGGGAAACCTGACAAGGTCTCCTCCTAGACATGTATTGCATGTGTACTGCTTTCTGCTTTCATTGGCTTCCTATCAACCTCTAATTCATTGATGCAGGTCAAGGCCAGGTCAAAGTGTTGGACTTCATGCATGTAGTACAGGAATAACTTAGAGGATCAAACAGCCTGTATACAGACAAGCATTGTCATCTTGGTAGTCACTCGATTAAGGATGCAATGTTGAGCCCAATAGTACTGGTACATAGACAAATAAGCATTGACAAAAAGCCTCACATAAATTTGCACAAGACGGACACACAGAAACACACACACACACACACTGGCATAGCCACAAATGCAGACAAGGGCATAATGAAACAAGCACAAACCAAACTGAACACACAAGTAGAGACACACTCTCTCTATCTCACACACACCTTTATACACTGGTCAGAGATAAACAAACACAAAGATACTGAAACAACACAAACAGGCAATCTTTAAACAAAATGCACACACAGACATACACCTCAGTGGCCTCAAAACAGCCTAAGGCACAGAGCACCCAAGACAAGGGAAAGTAAGATTGATTCTCACCCAGGCACTCATCTAACTCAGTCAGACCTGCATCGCATCACACACACACACACCTATGCTCACATGCTCACTCTCTCTCACACACACACACATACAGACTCATACACACAGGTAGGGAGGCCCTGGCTTGATTAATTGCCAATGGTCAATTACCCCTCACACAGATGGCCTATCAGGGTGAAGGTTGATGGGGAATAACACTACTGCGCTTAGCCGCGCCACCCACATCCGCCAGACATGGCACGCCCCAGTATCCTTCATGTATCCTTCCCCTTGGGAGAGAAACTATTTATTACACTCTTCTGGACAGCTACTGCAGGGAAGCACTCTTGGCTGCCTTCCGGCTGACTTCTGGTACGCAGAACTGGCAGGGTGCAGACAATGACAACCATCAGGTATATGAAGCGAGTTTAATTTATGCACATTGAAAACAAGCAGAACAAAACTTACAGGTAAAAACAGAACAAAACAAAAGCAGAATTAGTAGAAATTGGAAAAAAACATGTAGCGTTGAATATTTAGTTCCATAACAGAAAATTCATTTTTTGACAGTTTTTTTTTCTTTTTTGATTAAAAACAGTTGGCATAATTATCAATTAGCTTGTGTTAAGGAGCACCATTTTTAAGTGTAGCACAATTACTATGCTGTCAACAAGCTATGTAACATTGCCGTATGCTTGTAATACTCAAAATGTTAGGGAAAAATATTCATATACGGTTTCACACTTTCAGCTTGCGCTGTATACAGTCCAAAGGTGAGAGACTTGGATGGATGATATGAGTTACGATGGTCAAACTAACCTGTAGTTTAATGGTTAAAACCGAGAAAAGCTACAACAGACACACAGTTTGTCGTGAGTTCACTATACAACAAAAACATTGATACTTTAACCATCAAATTTCAACTAACAAGAGCCTTCATTGGCTACAGAGCAGAACTGGCCAGTGCCCCTAAGTACTGTATCTACACTGTGATTGTCTGACTTAGTCTGGCTCAGCCAAACTTTTCTTTCTGGGCGGGCGAAAGCACTGGGCACCACAGAGGGGTCCTCAGCGAGGCACAGGGGCTTGCTGACTCAGCACAAACAGGAAGAGCTGTCTCCAGGACGACAGGCCTGAGACTCTGGAATGCGATCAACCATGCAAAAAGATGAAGCAACCTAGGACACATCCGATGAAGTCATGCAAAGCAACTCCTGTGGCGTCATCCGCTAAAAGCAAAGAGAACATTTTAAATTCATCGTTTTTATTTCATTAGGCTCTGTATAGTTCACAGGGGTCAAACAGTGATTATTTCCTCTTCAAGTTCATTTTTTTTTGTTGGGAAAAAAAAAATAGACCTCATTCCATGATTTTTCCTCTGTCCTGCACGCGACAGAGAGCTGAAAATTTAGTTTTCTCAGCAGAAGAACTTCCCGAGGCTACTGGCGAGACGCTAAACTGACGTCCTTCTAGGTTGGCGTGGAAGCGAGTCTCACAGTATTAAATAGGCGTCGGCTGGCATCGGTCAGTAACATGGTCCCACACGGAAGGTTTCTCACATCTCATAATAGACCACAAAAAAGCAACAACAAAAAAACAGAGGGACAAACTACGGTATCTACTATAGTATGCATGAGGTGATGGTGATGATGACATCGATACTTGGGTATCCATCCAAACAGCACTGGTCACAAGTAATCCCTTTAATAGTCATCGTAGGTGTTCACGTCTGTGAAGTATGCGTTGGTGTATGTTTTTCCGGCAAGCTGAGGGTTGAAGTACTTGTTTCTTTCCTCCAGTATCAGGTTATTCTTATTGAACGCCTGTGGGTAAAAGAAAACATATATATACATAAAACTTCCTGAAGTGTCCTGAAATTGGTATTTAAAAACCTCCTTAAATAGGCTTCATTGTGATTTAAGATAAAAGAAAATCAAGCAGTTTTAACTAAATGCATGAACATTTTATAGAATAGTATCAGAGAAACAAAGCCAGACCAAGCCAACTTAAACAGACATCAGGCACTATGATAAAACCTAATGGTACGATAAGAGTTTGTGTACCAGTAGGATATTGGCAAGAAAAGCAATCATCTGGTTGCTATCTCCACATCAAAATGGCCACACAAATAAAAGATCATTGCATGGTAATGATCGTGACGGATGACAAAAAGTCACAAGGACAAGAGATATGTCTAACAGACACCGAGGCACGGGGAAAACAACAAAACAAAACAAAACAAAAATAAATGTCGAGCCCAACAGCATGCATACAACATAAAAATGGGGTCTTTTCAGGGACAGGGAGGCGGGAGGGTGGTCAACAGAAAAGCTGGGAGATACTGTACACTGCCTTCTCAAAGGCCAGTGAGTAAGACTATGGGTGGAGAGGATGGCTTATGGATGGTGAGGGGCTAGAGGGGAGAGAGGGCATTAGTGCCAGCCGACCTGCCACACACGAGGGGCTGTCACGGGAGGGTGGCAGAGTTCGGAAGGAGGAGAAGAAGAAGAGGAGGAGGAGGAGGAAGGAGTAGATAGGTAGGTGGGTAGGCAGCGAGTCGTAAAGTAGGCGGAAGGCTGAGCTCTGCTCGAGGGTGTTAGTAGAAAATCTCCAGGCCACACGGCACGCCAATGTTAGAGGACAGAGGTTGGTGCAAGCTGTGGTCATCCAGGGGCAACAGTATGGAAACGTCAGGCTGCAAAGAGGAATGGGCAAGAGTCACACTAAGGTCCTAGGACTGAACCTACAAGCATTGTTTTGTATGTCTTGCCCTATGGTGGAGGACACTGAGATGGGCAGATACTGGCTACATATGCCACTGAGATGTTCTAGGGCGGCGTTTTAGTTTGGATTCAAAGTAGTCCAAATTCTGTCTCTTCTTTATTTTGTCATCCTATAAGAGAATTTATCTGGTGCCCAACTGCAACATTTTGGGCACTTAAACCACAACAAGCCCAGGAGGCCAACTACAGTGGGCCACTTTTTGGAGGCAAAGGATGTGATAACAGATAAACATGGCATATGTAAAGAAAACATGCATTTGACTGAGGGCAGGCGATTTATTAGAATTGGACTACCATAATTACATGCAGGCGATTTATTAGAATTGGACTACCATAATTACATGAAAGACCGAGAGTAGCATCAGAACACCTGAATACATTGACATGGGCTCTCTCATGGCTACTATCCTAGTTTAGTGTATGATGTATCAATGATACAACTAACAGCTTTCCTCTGTGGCTATAGCAGTATAACATGTTGGAGTTAGTCTGTTGGTGCAGCACTGTAAAGGCTTGATAGATCACTGTAATGCATCTGGTAATTACATATGTTTCTCTCATATCCACATACCTCACTATGAATTATTTCATGCACTACTCTTCAGCTTTCTTTATTGGCATGTTTCATTAACAGTGTGATTGAAACTCTTTTTTCTCAGTAAGCTATGCAATATTTTGAGGCAAGGTATATTATAAGTCTTATAATTTTCATTTATTTCAGCATTTTGCAAATCTTATTTTCCCACTGTTAAATTATTCAACAGCCAAATTGACCTACAAAATCATCAGTCACACAGCATAAATGAGATGAGCATTATTTCATCCCCGATTCTCGAGCCCCTGGCGAGAGCATAACTCTCGGCCGTGTGTGTGTGTGTGTGTGTGTGTGTGTGGGGGGGGGGGGGGGTGACGGGGGGGACACGTGGGCACTGAAGTACTCACTCGCTTAATACAGTAAAGTTTCTCTTTGTGGGTGCCCATGCTTGTTAAAAGTTTCTCTTCTGCCCTCACTAAATGACTCAACCTGTTTCAGTCCTATTAAGGGAAAAAAAGGCGCTCACTCGAAAAAATAAAGATGCTGTAAAATGTAATTGCACTGAAATGTCTAAGGCTTTACAGCAAAGAAGAGTGAGCGCATAGGCAGTTTACCTTGAGAGCGCTTGACTAGTCATGACCTTTGGAGAAAGCGGTGTATGAAGACATGCGCACTTACACAACACTGCACGTCGACAAGACATACAAATACACACACTCTATCTCTCTCACTCTATCTTTCTTTCTCTCTCTCTCCCTCACAAACACACACACACACATACACACACACACATACAGTACACACACATACTATACACACACATACTGTACACACACACACAGACACACATACACTTAACTCCAAGTAGGGGTTCTACATTAAGACACACACAATGAGGACGTTAATGGTTGGAGGAGGGAGGGTAAAGGAGGACACAGACCTTAATGGCTTCCACCGAGTCATACTTGTCCAGCTTGTTGATGTGGTTGGTGATGCTGGTGTTCAGCGGTGCTGCGGAGATGGGGTGGATCACGGTTGCATCGTGGGACTGCTGCTGATATCTCTGGCAGTAGGTGTACACCAACAAGGTCACCAGGCAACCTAATATGGAGCTGCTCAGTCCCACCGCGATCATGTGGAACACGTTAAAGTCTGTTGACAGAGAAGGCGATATTGAGTACCAGTAATCCCGGAGTAACATATACAATGAAAAAAAACAGAAATCCAATAACTTCTGAACGATGTGCTATTCGCACTAATGGAACTGCACACTAATCAAATGAAAAACAGTTAAACTCTAACAGTTAAACTCTAGGTAGCTACAAGAAAGAGCAGTTAAGAATTCTATTCACCTTAAACATTTAATTTTCATACACATTGTTCCTTGTGCTAAATCTTTTTTAACAGTGTTGCATCACTGTACCTAAGGATACTCAATGATAAGTTTGATTACATGCATTACATAAGCAAACAGCATCCCAAATTGTGATACAGAGATCTCGGTGGCTATACATGACGTAAAAACTAGGTGCAACAACAAGACAATCCAACAAGGTGCTATTCTTGTCCTTTACTTAAGGACAAAACAACCCTGGTCTGATTTGGTCAAAGTTCCTAGAGTTTGAAGTTAAACTCTCCACTGTGTTCTGCAGTTGGGGCCATTAGAAGTCTAGCACAGTAAGATGGCATAAAACATTTACCTCCACACCGCCGGTCATCTTGACTGGAGCGAGCGATGGATACTTCTGCAGGAAGGGGAAAAAAAGAGAAAGAGTCAAGACGTGGTACTCGTTAGGGTGATGAATGGCCGCCCGCTTTGAAAGTGGCGAAAAAATTACTGGCAAATCCAAAAAGGAATGGATCCTCATAAAACTGAAATGGCTGATAATTAACGCCGCACCTGTAGAGCTTTACGATAAGCTGTGAGACTCATTAAAAGAAATGAAGTATGACACTTTGTTGTAATGAGCCGTAATAGAATGTAACTCAGGGAGAAGGGCCTCGAGCTGTGGAGGGGACACATAATATTTTTACCAGTCCCACACTGAATGTGACAGGAGCTTCGCACCGTCTCCAGACTAAAGGGCGACTGCATACGCTAACAGGATGCTAACTGTTCATCTCAGGCTACATCTGTGTCTATCAGGCAACACTTGATAAGGAGACTGCAGAGTTTATTAAAAGACTTGCTGCCTTTACTTTGCTCTCACACGTGTAGAATGAGTAGCTCGAGTCACCCACGCCCCTGTGCTGGCGAATGCAAATGATACTCTTACGTATCGCTGTAATGCATTTGTTCGATCTGCCTACTTAGTCTCCGATGAGGGAGGTTGGGAGAGACAGGGGAGAGGGATGAGAGCCTAATTATCTCTCGCACAGCTGCAGCGGTCGATGCGCCTGCTGTGTCTCGCGTTACCGGCCTGTCAATAAGGGGAGATCCCTGTTTGTCCGGCGCTCGATAGAGCCGTCGAGGTCGAGTGGCGAGCGCCGGTGAGCGAGGAGGGACGGACGTGGACCCACCTGGGATGAAGTTGGAGTCGGGCGGGCAGGGCCGCGTCTCGCTGCTGTTGCCTGAGCACTGGTTGCCTGTGGGGAAGAGGACGTCACAGTGGCGCACGCGGCTCTGGCCGCCCAGAGCGTCGCAGCGGGTCCACTCGGACCAGTCCGACCAGCTCTCTGGGGTGGACACACAAGAAGAAGCATGATAAGCTTGAAATAATACAGCTCAGAAATCAAAATCTTTCTCTCCTTAAAAATCTATAATGATACCTTCACATTCAACAAGCTATAGCATGCCATTATTCACCTATACTAGGAGAACATTAATCCTGACCATATGTAAATCACACATTTTCAGCAGCAAAATGAAGTAAGCCCTCTAAACCACAGAATGGAATAAAACACATGTGACTACAGGTAAATTAATAAATTACATTCTGTTTTGAAGGTAAACAATTAGGATAATGGAGCGGTTGATTGCCATGCTAGGCAGTTCAAGGAGAAATTAAAGTAAGCTAATTTCCAAAGTAGGGTCCCTTAATACTCATTAATGAGGCTTGCATGAGGCTTGCAGGTGAATTAAGATGAATAAGTTGTTGTATGAACCTGTGTAGACTTGGTATTCAATAGTGTTGCGGTGTCAACATTTGAGAGCTTGGCTCAGTAGGGATTGAATGTTTTCTGAGTTTTTGTAAGCTAAAGAGTTACAGATGGCTAATTGGCTTTCCCTAATGGGCCATCATAATAAAGTATTACACAGATCATGAGGAACAAAGCATTTATTGGCAAGATAATAGCAGAACTTTGCTTGTTGACAGACTTTGCACTTTGCCCCAATTTTAAATTAGGGCCGTAAGTCAAACACACATACACTGGCCAAAAAGAAACCCGTGAGGTCAGACGGCATCAAAGGGTCAAGCCAGCCCTTGACAGGGCAGAATGGATGATAGCACTGCAGCGAAACGCCTCTCTGTGGCTTCACTTTCACAGCAGTATCTGTCGGCAACCCACGCACAACATTCCGCCGTATCCGTCGGCAACCCATACTAACATTCCACGGAGTGCCAGGGAGAGTGGCCTGATGCAAGCGCAGTGTAATTAATTGGGTGATGGAGAGGGGCTGGACGTGGCAGATAAAAGGTCATCAGAGAGCATCTGTCGGAGCACGGCTAATGGATGGCCTGACATTTGCATAGAGCCAGTGCTTCTCCCAGCACTATGTGTTTAACCCTCTGGGGGCCCCTGATAGGCTGGATCTGGAGCAGAAGCGCTGATCACCTTATTGGCTTGTTTCGCTCATTTTAATGTGTTTGCCCCAAATAGGGCATTACGTTTCAAATGCTTGATTCTCAAAGGCTGATTTCAGAGTATGCATGCAGATACATATTTAACAGTGTGTGTACATGTGAAGATGTACAACTGAAGGTGGTTATAAGTGTGTGTGTGTGTGTGTGTGTGTGTGTGTGTGTATGTGTATGTGAGTACCTGGACAGGGCTGTGTGTTGCACAGAGCCTCCTCAGTATGCAATCCCAGGCAGATGTCTCCTCCGTAGGCCGGTGGGGGGTTGCTGCAGGTGCGGGTGCGCATGTAGTGCCCTCCTCCACATGTCACCGAGCATTTGGACCAAGGTGACCAGCACGACCAGCCCCCGTCCACTGCAAACAACACAAGGACAACATTCACTCTGAGATCCTACAGTACGCATGCTATCAGCGACGGACAAGCAGTGCTGAATGCTAAATCAGAAAACTAAGTGAGTGAATCTGGGGACCGAGCCTGTAAGCAAACAAAACAAGACAGAGTGTGATCTTTCATCTGGCAGACTGTAAATGTAGCCTCACTTCATAACAAAGTACTAAAAAGCTTGTCAAAAGAGTTGTCTAAAAGTTGTCTAACAAGTATTTTCTATTGAAGAATGGGAAACAGCAGGAGATAAAATGCAGCAGCAGCCTAAGAAAAATAAACCTATTTCAGTGGTTAAAGTCCTGTTTCAATACTCGACAGAGTTAAACATAAAATCGACACCAATGATGTGTGAGTGTGGAAATGAAAGCTTTCATCATAACATTCCTGATATGAGCACACAAATATAGATAAATATATCATACATGGTAATGTGCTGTTTGATCATCAAATGCAGCCAAGCCAGGCCAGAAGTGCACATATTTGGCAGGCACAGTATGCCTATGTAAGGCAACGCAGTGGAACACCAATCACCTTCAACATGCACTGTCTAATTAGGGGAGTATGTGACCTCGCCTGTGAGGCCAACAGAGCGTTGAACAAATTCCGCAGATGGAGGCAGGATCCCAGACAGATGTGGGGCAGATCTGGCCTGGTTCTGGCCCAGCGTTTTGGGGGTGACTGCAGCACAGATGTGGAGGAGTGCGCTACGCGCTGCAGACAGCTACCAGACCCCCGGTCCCCTGGTGGACCAACCCTGACCCTAACTCTAATTAACGAAAGTAAATGAACCATCAGTTTTCCCCCCTCCAAGCCCACTCTACCCACCCCCAGCCTCCCCTTCCAACCCCCCTCCAGCAGCATCAGATGTGATGGCTGGCAAAGAGCAGTGGCGGTAATGAGCGCTGGTAAAAATCACAGCCACCTCACCACCTAATTATTCCCCCCCGTAAACAAGTCTGGGGCTGTGTGTTGCTATACGCTCTGCTCTCCACTGCTCTCTTTTTTTTAAAGGAGACCATAGAGACTGAGAGAGTTCCAGAACATTCTCTCTGAGAGGAAGGAGAATTCCAAAATGTTCTTTCTGGAAGGCTGGCCGTTGAGTTGCAGAAGGTTCTTCACGTTGCGAAGTCTGAGACAGACTCCTAAGTCACCTAGTACATTTTATAGCAGCTATGAAAAAGTAAAAATGAAATCCTGAGGACACATTGAGTGGGTTTATTCCCTGTGTTTTATGAGAGAGAGAGAGAGAGAGAGAGAGAGAGAGAGAGCGAGTGAGAAGACGGGAGACAGAAAGACAGAGAGAGAGAGAGAGTGAGGGGGGAAAAGAAAAAAATCTCAGCTCCATTCCAAAATTGGTTTTAAAAGAGGCCACAATCGTGGGTGTAATTGAACACCTCAGAGGCTTTAGTCATCTTCCGCCGTAATTTCTCTATCGGAAAGTGACAGATCAGTCAATTTCTGCCACCGTATGACGGATCGTCTCATCTCTTACAGGGGCGGTAGCAACAACAAAACGATTCATTAGCTTCCAAGCCAGATGAATGCTAGCTGGAGAGCTAGCATCGCTCTCTCCAGCTCCTCACACACTGCTAATGTGTTTCAAAGCTCTGATAGAGAGCAATTCTCACCTACCGGGACAAAACACCCAGAGTTTAGTGAGTGAGAGGTGGGAAAAAAAATCCCCTCACCTCACACGACAGGTTCCAATTTCATCGGACTTAAGCGCTCCAGTCTGAGATTAGGTGCAGTTATCCCTATTTTTTCTGATTGTGATCTCTTTAAATTAACAGGACTTTCTTTCCATTACTGCCAGGCACATCCTCCCTATCAGCTCAACAGACTCCAAAGATTGTTCTCCGATAACCGCTGACTCGGATGCGGATTTGGCCCTGATACGGCCCTGATCTGACATGAATCTACTTGGATTGTCAACTGCTTGCTGGATTGTGGCAAAAACCACACACATACATCCTGTAAATTTTTTCAGTCACTAGCTCAGCCACCTCCTCAGAAGAGAACTCTCACTGCTGAAGGCCATGAGCCGCTAAGTACAGGCATCTTTCATCAGTCCAGCTTGAACACCATAAAGACTTTTTAACTGGAGGATTGCCTTAGATTTATTTCTCCCATTCTCTTCATTGAATTTTTCCCCTTGACACTTAAGAGCACCTGACTCAACTTTTATTCTAAAGATTTGTTTGATATAATTTCTAAATCAACTATCATGAAAGTTCAAATTAAAGTCCCACTACGCCACAAGGCCAGTGACTACTAAAAGTTCCACCATGTCATAAGACCAGTGAATACTAAAGGTCAACTGCGTCACATGGCAAATGACTACTGAAGCTCCACCACGTTACAAGGTCAATGACCACTGAAGCTCCACAGCGTTGCCATGCCAGTGACTAATAAAGTTCCACCACCTCACCACTCAAGGCTAGTGAGTACCGGTACTAAAGTTCCACCACCTCACAAGGCCTGTGAGTACAAAAGGACTCCAGATACAAAAGGACATCAGAGGTGGGGGTCAGATCCGATCACCTGTTGACTTCATATGAAAGCCATGAAAGCTCTCTGTACTGCATACGTCAGAGGAAACTACAGAGGAAACTTTGTGTGTCTGTAGTCATCTTCCGGCCCTTTGGGAGTGTGGGCTGAGGCGATGGAGCAGGGAAGCTTTTGACTGCGGAGGATGATACATCACATGCCTTGAGTTTGCGTCTCAATGGGCCCTTCACAGGATGAGATGACCATTACAGGCCAATCTGCTTGCTTCAAGGACACTCTCGACCGGATGACTAAGCAGAACTGAGCACCGGTGCCGATTTTGGCTCGCCGTGACTTACAACAGCACACTCACAGATACGATGATGGATAGCTGTTGGCGAGAAGCCTCCGGCGAGCGGAGCTGTCAGAAGACGCCAGGCTCCTCCACCTCCACAACGCAAGCGTGATTGATAATGATCTCAAAATGCATCTTCCTCCTTGTCTGTTGGCGCTCACGTCCTTTTCTGCCAGGTGTCCTTTTAACAACGTTGAGCGTAGCAACGTAGACATCACGATGGCATGACGCCACTCCAGGCGATGAATTTTCCTCTCCCGCCTGCGACAAGGAGCACTCGACTAATTAGCGAACACCCGTCCTAGCTCCTAGCCCATAAGTGTGTTGATGAGAGGAAAGGCATTGTGTCTGAGGCTTCCTGTTGCTCGGAGAATAATAATCCTCCCATGTAATTGCACACACAGGGAGACCATGGGGATTGCTCTCCAGATCCCCAACAAGAAACCGAGGGCTGAACACCCACAAACAGACACTGGCTTTCAGCAGGCTGGCAAAAAAAAAAAAAAAACTTGTGCAACTTTTTAGAAGGATTTTTCATGATTCATTAACTGCAATTTGCACCCTAAAATTTCTGAGTGTAAAGGTAACATCGTTTGAACCATAGAGCGGATGAGGTAATGAAATTACTCTATTGAAAGAATGCAGTAAACGGTGAGGCTCAATAACACACAAATGTGAACAGTGGGTTGAGTTTGTGGTTGCCGTGTAATCAGAGTGGATATACAGTATTTCTAGATACATCAGTCACGGTGTTCATAGTGCATGCGCACCATTTTGGATTTGTTAATGTGATTTAATATATACTCTTTGTATATTCTTGGCCACACTTTTACTTGTGTGTACATACTTGTGTACGTGTGGGTACGTGTGTGTGTGTGTGTGTGTGTGTGCGCGCGAGTGTGTTTTCTTCTCCTGACCTGGACACGGCGTCATGTTGCACTCCTGGTACTCTTGCGCGGGCCCCAGGCAGCTGAGGCCTCCGTATTTGGGCTTGGGGTTGGTGCAGGTGCGCTTGCGGCTGCGGATACCCTGGCTGCAGTCACGACTGCACTGGGACCAGGAGCCCCACGCTGACCAGCCACCGTTCACCGTCAGGCCTGTGATACGGCCAGAACGCAGGAGGTCACCTGAGGGTGGGCGGGGGGAGAGAGAGAGGGAGAGAGGGAATGAGAGAGAAAGAAAGAGTGAGGGAGAGGGAGAGAGGGAAGAGAAAGAGAGGAGGGAGGGAGGGGAAAGACAGATCGACTTTTATTTAACAAAACCCCTACTTAAAAAACATTAAAAATCAACTTAACAATCAGCAGGCTTGCAGATGCAGATTGTAGCAAATGCCACTCAAACATAAGCAAATGTTTCCCCCACTTTTAGCTGGCGATATATCCAGTCCCATAAGAACAACAAGTTGTTGACTGACTAGCAGAGGTTCATCTAAATCAGGCACATTTAAAACGCTAAGAGAATTCCCAGACTCATATCTATTCTAGACACTGCTGCTCCCTTGGAGCCTTTGTTAGCAAATATAACACTTGAAACATGGAGAACATTATGGAGAGTATCAAGCCTTGTTCTGTGGCACAGGGACAGGAAGTGGCCTGGGAGTTGCACCACGGTCATAACAGAATGTGAGCCTCAATTGATATGGTGAATGCATAAAGAGTCCCTGGTCCACTGGTGCTTTGTATTCCTTTTCCTGCTTCAGCTGAAGGACAGAGTGTTTAAGCAGTCACATGCTGACATTTGTTGGTAGAAGCAACCATGGATGGGGGGAATA
This sequence comes from Alosa sapidissima, assembly GCF_018492685.1. Classification (NCBI taxonomy): domain Eukaryota; kingdom Metazoa; phylum Chordata; class Actinopteri; order Clupeiformes; family Clupeidae; genus Alosa; species Alosa sapidissima. Next base: position 7,854,065 of record NC_055973.1, on the reverse strand, counting down.
GTTTGTGTTTGTGTGTGTGTGTGTTGTTTTTGTGTGTCACTGCATGTGTATGCTCCTGTGTTTGTATGTCACCATGTGTTTGTTTGTATAGACCCTTTCAAGAGAGTTCCATTATCAGCATCATAGTTGGCCCCACAAGACTTCCTTTTTAACATTCCATATGTTATCTTAATGCAGAGGAAGTAGATTGGGACCCAAATAGAATGTTCAAGCATGATTTTGTTTTTATTGTTGAAAGGGTCTATATGAGATGTTTGTTTGTCACAGTGGGTGTGTGTCTGTATGTTTGTATGTCACAATTGGTGTGTATGCACCTGTGTACAGTGAACACAGTGTACCTCAACAGCGAGTGTGTGTGTGTATATGTGTGTGGTGTGTGTATGTGTGTGGTGTGTGCATGTATATGTGTATGTGTATGTGTATGTGTATGTGTGTGTGTATGTGTGGTGTGTGTATGTATGTGTGGTGTGAGTGTGTGTGTGTATACCTCAGTGGTGCTATTGTGTATCTGTGTCTGTGTGGGTGCTGACAGCCGCTCGGAGACTCCTTATTGATTCAAGTCATGTTGGAGGATTCAGGACTCGGCAGCAGCAGCAGCAGCAGGAGCAGCAGCAGGAGCAGCCTTGGCTGTGACCTACCCTCTTTATCCTCTGCCCACACCAGCACCCTCTCCTCCACCCTCATCAGACTCTCTACACTCCATAATCTGCTCACACCTTCAAAACAAAAGGGCCACTTCCCCCACATGCCAAACGGCACACCACAACTCCTCAAGTGAACCTGCAAAGCAAACTCCTGCTGGAGAACATGCGGCACTCCTGTCAGTAGGTTTACATGCACAGTAGCACAAGTCGAGCTACAGTTATAGCCCAGCTAGGTCATTTGACAGGACTGCTGCCCTTGTCAGAGTATTCATGCACTGGAGGGGAATCGCTTTATTGACCGAAGTATGCATGTATTTCTCTGCTACGCTAAATGGTGATTTGCTCCCCTTCCTGTTCACAAACAGCAAAACAGTCCATATTAGCTTCATTAGCTTGCTGACTAGCAAACTTGGCATTATTAATCTCTTTCACTCTGTCCTGATGTGCCTTAGCTCTTTATCTGTTCTGGAAATACGTGGGTCCTCTTAGACCATTCTTAATAAATGAGTGCTTTATTATATAAGTATTGATTTTTGCATTAGAAAAAGAGACTAATTCTTATTCTATTACAACACCATCACAATGGTTATTCTATCTCCAAAGGCCTTAGAAACTTAGAGCCAAATGTGGATTTACCATGTCCTAGATTTGCGCGTGTGTGTGTGTGCGTGTGTGTGTGTGCGTGTGAGAGAGAGAAAGAGACACGTCCTCCTTCCTCTTGGACAATCAGATCAAGGCTTCTTCTCTCTCCAGGGAAAAAAAGAAGGACTGCATCATGTCATCTATAATCCAGAAAATTAATCACTCACATGGATTACGGCGCTCAACTCAGACACAATTCCCTGAGCAATGGAGGCTTTGTCAAACGGTCGCCATGGAGCAAAGTGGAGTGTCGGGAGTGTCGTGGGCGCTTATTAAAAGTTAGTGAGAGGGCAATTAAGGGCTGCTCCCTGATGAATGTGGGACGGGTCGCGCAACAATGCACACAGAAGATAATTACCGCAACATCCGCGTGTGTGAACATCGTAGGTTATCAGTGGTGACCGAGATACAAATATGAGCCCCCCCCCATCCACTGCCAACGCACCCCGTGGCTATGTGTGATTCAGTGCCTGTCGGTGGATTTATAAATCAATATATCTGGCCCCACAACCTTGGCTAATGAGAAAGACAGAGGTTTTCCTTTGTTGGCTCCTTCATATCTGTCAAGGGGTTCTGGAGGTTGGTCAAACCCATAGCCTGGCTCCAGTGGGTAGAGATAGGTGATGCAATGCTGTTTGGCTCAAGAGAGGCAGTGAGAGGCTGGTCTGTGGGGATGAGATTGTAAACAGCAGTGGTGAAACTCATTCGACATATCAGCCAGTATCCTCGAGGAGAGGGGGGGAAAAGAAAACCCCACGAGCCGTTATTGAGTGGAGGGCATACGGTGGTGAGGGCAAGTAATCAGTTTTTTCTAGAAGCATCTGGCCTTCTACTGTGAGCGAGAGGTCGGGATCAGGCCGAGGCTGTCCCCTTGACATGCGATTTTGTTTCTCTCAGGAAGAATGGTGGCATCTCTCTCGGACCGCATAGAGTCAAATTACACCCGCCTGCGCCATCATTAGTATTGTTCTCTGGCTCATTCTACTTTTGATATAGAGCGGGGATAGGCCTCAAGGTCCACACACAAAGCCTTTGAGTTTTGGCCAACATTTTTAAAAAATGACATTGGCATTCCTCCTCAGGACAAAACCTACATTAACGCCACCAAGATCAATTGGTATTGTCCAGGAAGCACAACTGCAGCAGTTTTTCCTTGAACATTTCTAAAACGATTTGCTGATGTGCTGGCACAGGTGAATGAATAAAATATTCTGAGCTCATAAATTAACTGCAGGACTCATTAGAAGTGGTCAAAGTTTTCAGTGAAATTTGCAAGCAATTAACTGATAGCCGTCAACTGAGCTATGAGCAATGGAAGTTCATCAGGTGCTGCCAGGACAGTCTCCTAAATCTAATTAACTTATGTCAACATCAGCATACATACCAGCATCAGTACAAAAGGAAAAGTCTTGTGTCAGAGGAAAGGGTTCAAACTAGGAAGCTCAGATATCCGTCAATTCCCATTTTTCCTCAGAAAAAAAGATCAACACGGAGGCTTATCTGCAAAAAGCAGATTTGGATTTCAACTTTGCTAAGGGAAGTAACTTCAAATAAACGTTCCATCTTAAAATGTCACCGACGTCTGATAGTCTGGCTGCTTTGACTTTTGAAAAATATTAACATCAGACACACAAAGGGGGCACAAAGTATTAAAAGCTGATAAAGTGACTCATATCTGTAACGTCCCATGATAAATATGAGGCAAAGGCCTCAAAGGGGCTTTTCTTCACACTGCATTACTTGTAAGCGTATTATTGGTCTATGCATGCAAATTATACCGATATACATACCACACATAACTGTAAAAGATCAGATTTCATGTTCAATTTTTTTTTCTAGAGGCCCAAAGTAGTTCACCAATGAATCACTAAAGAAAGAAAATCTGAGTCATGCTAACAGTATGTGGCCTTTCATCTATCTGTCATGCAGTGTTATAGATTACAGCTTACACGCAGTTACCTTTAACCTACTGCATTTACATCTACATAACTCCACTTGGCAAAGACTTTCATTCTTCGAAAAATATGATATTTGATGATATTTGATCAATATGATTACAATGCTTTTACATTCATTCCATTATTGCTATATATTTTTGGGACAAAAGCGTCTGCCAAATCCCATAACCATAACCATAACCATAACTTTCCATGAACCACCATCACAACAGGAGCCCAATCCTCTCTGTGTTCCAGTGTTGCTCTCCTGGTTGCCGTCCTCAGCCGCAGCTCCATGTAGTTACCCCCCGAGTCTCCACATCAGTTCTGTGTCACGCTGCTTTAGTGCCTCCTTTCAAGCGACTGTAGCTTATAGATTCAAATCGATAAGGCGAGGCCTGGTGGCGAAGCTTAATCTTTATCAAGTGGCAGTCCATTCCTTTCAGCCCGCTCATCTGCTCTTCTCTCTGGCTACTCTCTGGCCGCGTCCCGACCATCAATACACACCCCCTTCAGGATGGAGGTAATTATGGGGGGATGTGGCCCTTGGCTTGATTTAAGTGAACCACTGGCCCCTGGGCCTGCGGAGAGCATTCATCCTGCAGAGGAGTGTGTGTATGAGAGGGGAGACGGATGGAGCGTGTGGGGGGGAGGGCAGTGGAGCGCCTGTGGATATCTGTCAGGAGTGATAGGCCTTTAAATGGGAAAGGGTGGTAATGTCAACACACACACACTTTCTCTCTCTCTCACCTTTTTAGTGGTAATCTCTTTCTTTCTCATTACATTCTCTCTCTGTCTCACCTCCCCTAACACAAAGACACACACACACACACACACACACACACACACACACACACACACACACACACACACGCACGCACACACACACACACACACTCTCTCTTTCTTACTCTCTCTATCCATTCATTTTGCTTGCAGTCCCCCTCTCTACCCCTTTCTCTCCACCTCTCTCCACAGGCAGACAGTGAGACTCTTTTGGGTGGGAATGATGTGTGTGGTGGAGACAGTGGCAGCCATTACTGTAACAGCTCCAGCAGGTTTGTTTGTAACTGATATAGACTGATCTAATTTCCATTTAAAAAAAAAAATGTTTTAATTTCATTCGTCTTATTTGTACTAAAGTTTTCAAAGCGAGCCAGTCCCCCCCCCCCCCCGCCTCCCTCTTTCTGTCCTCTGAGGTCAGTTGTGGCCTACTCAGCGTGGGAGGGCATAAAAGCACTGGACTTCTTTACTATATCATGGTATTGTGTTTTAAAAGAGGTGCACGCTGTCATGTTTAGTGTCAATGGCGTCATTCTCTTTACACTTCCAATTAGTGCTCCTCTAATTTGCGTCACCAAAGACAGCCTTACTGCACCCACTGGCTCCCCAATAAAAGTCACCGCCTTTTCTGTAAATGGGAAACTCAGTGTTTCTTTTTGCTGTGGAACAGTTCCAATTAACACATCTAATTCTGCCTCTAATGAACCACACAGAGATTTTCCTTTATTTCTTCCAATTTACATTGAAAGCTCCTTTTAGAAGCGGCAACAAAAAGGGCTCAATGAGGGTATATGTGATGTGTGTGTGTGTGTGTGTGTGTGTGTGTGTGTGTGTGTGTGTGTGTGTGTGTGTAGGATTTTTTACTCAGACTAAATTAAGTTGGCTTATGTCAGTTGGCTGTTGGCTTCTGTTGGTTCACATTTACCACCCCATGTTTTTTTTGCATCAAAAGCTTCACTGGCGCCAAAGACAAGGTGGTGACGCAAGCTATGCCAGCTGTGTGGAAATCATTATGTTGTGTGGCTGTGCTTCGTTGAAAAAGCCTCCCTGCTGGGTTCAGGGCCTACAGGGTGGCACTCGTATACCCGCTGAAGGTCTGCCCGAGAAACAGGACCCCCTGTCAGAACTTAGAGCCCCAATAAACAAACCAGCGACTTAAAGCTTCACCCTTATAGCTGTTCTAGCTGCTGCGGTTTCTCGGTTATCCGGAGGATGATGCTCCCCTTCCTCCCGCCCTGCTGTTCCTGATAAGCTGCACATCAATTAGCAGTGTGTTTATTAGTGTGTTTACCACCTCTAAATCAGGAAATGAGAGATCACAGCATGGCAGCTGAGGAGGAAGTAGCTTGATGGGGGGGGGGGGGGCTGTACAGCGGCGGCGGCGCCGTGATGCCATGCCTTGGGGGAGGCTGGGTTTTGTTTTTGTTGATTTTTTTTTTTGCCACGGTCCGGAGCTCTAGGGCGTCTCTATGGATTCCCCGTTCATTAACACGCTTGTTTCAGCTCAGCAGTACAGAGAGGAAGAGAAACAGAAAGAGAGAGAGAGAGAAAAGAAGAGAGAAGGGGGGGAGAGAAGTTTAAACAGATAGACAGAAGGAGGGAGAGAAAGGTAGGAGGGAAGGAAGAAGAGAGAAGTGAGAGAGAGAAAATAAAGGGAGAGAGAGAAAAAGAGGGAAGGAGAGCATGAGGACTCAGAAAGACTTGCAGTCAATAAGAGGAGGGGGGTCATTTACACAGCGAACTCAGGAAGCTTAGAAAACAGCTGTAATGGGTCTACATGGACCAGCAAATCTGAGGGAGGACATGGATGTGAGGAAGGGAGAGAATACAATGAAACGACAAAAGAAAACAAAAGAAGAATAAGAGGAAGAGGGAGAAGAAAGTAGAGTAGAGAAAGAGTGACAAAATGAAGAGAAATGAGAGGAAAGGGAGAAGTGAGAATCGTCATTAGATTACAGGAGAGGAAGAAAGAGGAGGAGGAGGAGGAAGGGTGGAAGAGTAGGAGGGAGAAGGAAAGAGAGAGAGACAGAGTGAGAGTTTGAGTGAGCGAGAGAGAGAGAGAGTGAGCGAGAGTGATAGAGAGAGAGAGAGAGAGAGAGAGAGAGAGAGAGAGAGAGAGAGAGAGAGAGAGAGAGAGAGAGAGAGAGAGAGAGAGAGAGAGAGAGAGAAAAGGAGGGGCTGTGAGATCTCACCATCCGTGGAGCAGCCTGTAGAGCCGTCGCTGGAGCAGTAACGCATCTCGATCCGCTGGCGGCCCACCTCCAGCAGGTTGGGGTCGGGCACGCGCGCCTTACACGTGTAGCGGAAGCGCTGCTCGTAGTGGCCGCCGTTGTCCGAGATGTTGACCGGAGTCCAGGGCGTCCATGGGGTGGTCTTCTTGAGGTCTGGACAAGGAAGGGTGTTGCAGGACTGGTACTCCTGTAAGGATGAAGGTGATGAGAGTTGAGAGAGAGGGCGGGAGAGAGGATCTTGGTTGCTCAAATTCTCCCTATTTCAAAATAGAAGATTAAATGGTCTATTAATGTGGACAGCTTCTGAAATATTGAACTGTGATACGGTAGTCTTCATAAGGCTTGATTGAACTTGAATTTGAAACTGAATGAAAAAAAAAAGCTGTAGATTACCTCCTCATATCATCATTTCATATCATCATGTGTCATCATTTATCTCCACCATCTTATATCACCATACGATAATAAGTATAGCAACAAAAATCTACAGACATCAGTTACAGAGGCACTGAATCAAACATGGCATCAAAGGGGTCAGGGCTGCCTCCTCAACATGGACAGTAGAGAGAACACATAAAGCATTACATCAGTCCAGCCTGTAAAAGAGATCACAAGCCCAGCATCAGTCATGCCTGCGAGACCAAAAGCCTGTGTCAATCATGCAGAAACCTCCTGTGGTGAGTGTGTGTGTGTTGTGTGTGTGTATGCATGTGTGTGTATCTATATGTGTGTATGTATGTTTGTGTGTGTGTGTGTGTGTGTGTGTGTGTGTGCGTGTGTGTGCATATATATGTGTGTGTGTGTGTGTGTGTGTATGTGTGTTAAAACAAACTAAATCCCTGTGGTGTCATGTGGTGGGGTTTTTTTTGCTACCTCATACAAAATATGTCCATTATGCCCTTTGCTGAACATGGTGGGTCACAAACAAGCAAGGCTGAAAAGGTCATTGATAAAGTTTAATTTATAATAGAGCTTAGACAAGACAAGGCATGAAAGGAAGAGAGAGGTAGAGAGAAAAACGAAACAGCTGTGTGCAATCCAGACTGACACGTCCTTGCCTTGATGCTTGGCTTCTGAACAGCCTGTGGTGCGGCCTCACACCTCCACTGTCTGCCACCCCATGCAGCCATCAGATTGATCAAGATTCTCTTTGGAACTAAAGGGCTCTATCGTGCGTCCCAGCGCAATTGACTTTATATACTCGCGCTTTTGTCTTTCCTATTTTGCAGTCAGCGCATATTGGAATTTTCCCTCCACAGGTGCCTGTAAATTAGGGAATTTGATTGCGCCCGGGGCGTGTTCCGGCGCAAACGTTCACTGTTCATATTTTGCAGTTTCAGAAATTCACAATTCCGCCACAGACCAGGAACTCCCTGGTCTAAAGTCTGTGGCACAAATGCAGATGCTATTTTAAGAGCGCATGCATGACCACAGGCCTGCATGAATTAATGCGTTGCACACCAATCTACAGACATCCCTGTGCACAGACGGAAACATTCTAAGCCTTGATAATATTTGTCCATTTCCCGGTTTTGTTTATGCATTGGTGACCTAAAAATGTAGTAGCCTATATAGTACAACATCTACATGCAATATCTTTACAACAACAATGCCTAATTATGACCTATTAATTTGGACAACTTTATACAGCCCTATAAAGGCTAAAGTTACCTTTAGTTTTGTTCCAATTTACCGTTGTGTATGGCTTTAAACATCGCGTGCGCTTTAACATCAGCCTAAGCATTATTCCAGCTGCGCTAAGGTTTTAAGCACCACAATTTTGCCTACCTTGTTGTAGCCCATCTGAAATAACTCTAAGCTTTGTTATGTTCCCTCCATCCTTTCGTTATTTTCAAAAAACGTTTTATATCCATGATGGCCTTAAAGTCTTGAGTTAGTGAATTAGCTTAAATCAGCTTTTATGTGCTGTTAACCAGCAAATAGTACAAGAAAGCAGCAAGTATGGCTACAATTTCTGTAGTTGCTGGATCCATTCATTGTTATTCTCTCTCCTGCTCAAACGAATGTTGTGCGTGCATTAAGTTGATGATAAAGTGTTTACAAACTCTACTTAACAGAAAATATTGTAAATAGCCTACTGTCATGCAGTTAATGGGATATACTGTGCAGAGCTGAAAGTTAGGTCAACTTGGAAACTGTTTCTCACAGGCCGCCTGTGCTGCGCAACGCACACTTTGCTCCACTCATCTATACAACGTAGTTCCCATTTCGGTAAACCATACATAATTTCAAAGAAAAATATTACCACTCGAGGGAAATCAGTGTGGTGTCCATTAAGATGTGAAAAAATAGGCATAAATCTAGCGTACACATTTTCATCACGGATGTGTTGATGACATAAATTAGGAAATATTAGATGACTTAAGGAGACGTGATGTTGAATTGCATGCCGATGCCATTTAACCCAAATGCCCCAGCGGCAGCACGGGAGAGAAGAGATTAACTGACAGAAGATATGCATTGTCTATAGAGAGGTAATGTTAGATTACATTGTACATAGCAAAAATATCACCATGCATTCATAATCTCGTGATTCAGTGAAAGTGATCCCAAAACATCGGAAAGTATGTATTTGTGACAATTCTGTATTACATTTTGTCAAGAGGAAAAATCAATAGCTGACAGTTCCTAACTGAACAGTAAAATTATAGCGCTGTGAACGCTCCTGGCTGCGCCTGGCAAATATGCCACCATAATAGCAATCAGCTATGGAACAAGCGTGCCTGTTGTTAAAGGGAATGTGAGATGACGCCCTGATTGGTTTATTGTACGTTACGCCCAAACCACATCCATGATTATTGTAGCTACTTCAGACCACCCCATTTTAGATTTGCGTCGGGCGCAACAGTCAAATATCCCGCCGGTAAAATAGCATCAGCGCCCAAGATCCGCCCACAAAGTGACTTGCGTTTTGCGCAAAAACACTTCCGTTTCAGACCGTTAAAATATAGCCCAAAGAGTTCTACTGTAGAACACACAACCTACAGATGGGTTCTGTTTCATGGTTCAAGAACCCTGTTGATGACTCTTCATGACTTTTATTGTGATGTCTACTGTTCTTAAAATAAGAACGCGGATTGCACTTACTTTAAGAGGTCATTTTAGACAATTGTTTTGTTTCACTCTGAAAAGGACTCAAACTTTCTATAATCGCTATATAATCAACAAAAACCAAACATTTGGCTTCCTGCAAGACAGCATTTTTGAATGAAAACCAGCTGCCCATGCACGACTGCCCTACAACGTGTGACGCGTGCCCTTTCCGAGGAGACGGAGCCGTAAATTTAGTTCCTGCTTGGCTGTGTCCTCTTTTCAGTTCCCCTGAAAGTCCTTCAATCACTCAAGCCATCAGTGCAGAGCGATACTACACCACTCTCGCCAGGTCTACAGGCATAATGATCTAGAGCCTCTTCAAATATTAAAGGTTGCCATTTAGGCATCAGAACACACTCTGACATCAAAAATATAAATAGAGACAAGAGGGGCGTGTGTGTGTACGCATTTCTGTGTGTGTGCGTGTGTGTGTGTGTGTGTGTGTGTGTGTGTGTGTGTGTGTGTGTGTGTGCATGTGTGTGTGTGAGTGGAGGGTGGGGGGTTATGAATTGTGGGTAAGCGATCTGTTCATCTGGAAGGCGAAGGGTTGATGTGGCCATTTTTCCTCTATTTATTTATTTATGCTGAGTAGACCTTGAGTGATTGCCAGCCAGACCTTGACAAAATAAGATAAGAGTCTTCTGTGTTCATCCGTCAAGATGTCAGCACAGGCTGGAGGAGCAAACAGGCACACACACACACACACACACACACACACACACACACACACACACACACACACACACACACACACATCACACACATCACACACACACACACACACAAGCCCCTCTCGTCATACACATGTATCTTAAAACAAATACATTGAGGTAACAGATAAAGTCGGAACAGGGTTTGCAATGCAAGAGCAATAGGAAGAAAAGGAAGAAAAAGGAACCCTTCCATTATACACCTTGAAATCTATTACAGTAGACAACATTATGAAAATACATTATATTATGAGGAGATTTTCATGTCAATTTCATGACTGTTCTAACCTTCTACATTACTGTTAACTCATGTAATCAGTGAGTAGTCCACTTCCAGCACGGTTAGTGAGACCGATCTCTAAAAGCCAACCATTCCTCACGCTGTCGGACATGGCAGGCACCGTGGCCGTATTTTGATGTCCAGGCAGCAGACAGTAGCAGTGCTCGGCAGACAAATGGTTTCACACTTTCATGCGAGCCATCTACCAAGCCACAAATCAACACCCTGACAGAGGATACGTGTGACACTGTGTGTGTGTGTGTGTGTGTGTGTGTGTGTGTGTGTGAAACAGAGAGAGAGACCGAGAAAGAGAAAGAGTGGGAGAGAGAAGTGTGTGTATGCGTGCGTGCGTGCGTGCGTGCGTGCGTGTGTGTGTGTGTGTGTGTGTGTGTGTGTGTGTGTATGTATGTGTGTGTGTGTGTGTGTGTGTGTGTGTGTGTGTGTGTGTGTGTGTGTGTGTGTGTGTCTGTATGTGTGTGTCTGTGCGCTTGGTGATCGTGTGTGTGTGTGCATGTGAGAATTTCTAATGACAGGCTGTGAGACTTATCTCGTAGTGTGAAAATCAGTAGTGTTTACGTGTGGACAAGGACCATAATTGGAGGCTTCTTCAACAAAAGCACACATAAGGGTGTAATTTCTGAAAGAAGCGTTGCTGAGAAAGGGGGTTTATTTTTAGGTCTGTCTTGGTGATACTGCACTGTTTAGGAGTAGTAGACATCTGTCAGGTCTTTGTTCATTATCACGTGAGATACTCTAGATGAAGACAAGATTAAAGAAAACATACATTCTCTCTCACAGCAATGTGATCAAAAAGCATCTAGCGGTAGAACAAAAATAGAGATGGAGAGAAAAAAAGAGTATCCAACCCCCACACAAAAGACTCACAATGACTTTCAGAGTTGTGGCGCGTGGGTATGTATCAGCATATGAAAATCCCTTAATCTGTCTGGAGATGAAAATAAATTTGCAATAAAAAAAAGTTCACTTTGGGAAAACACTTTCCTGTGGGAAATAATCTTGCCTTTGATCCAGAAAATCCCCACCCCACCACAGCCCTCATCCACCCCCCATATGCCTTTGCATCTATGGAGCTAATAAAAGCACATTAAGGGTGGAAAAACAGGGGACCGCTGGCATTTCACCCTCAGTCGACAAACCAGTGCCTAACATCTCTGTGTTTCCGCGGATATTACCGGAAAGTCATAACTCTGCAGAAGGCAGCGAGACATGACGGCGGCCATGTGGGGACGCAGAATTGGATTCAATTAAGCAGCGGGCGGGTCGGCGCTGGATTCGCCAACTGGGGCTGTTCGTCCACATTAACAACGGAGCGAGACGGAGAGCGAGGCGCTTGGTGGCTGGAACGCTGATTGGGCGTTGCGTGGGACATCTGTTGGTGGGCTAGTCAGCACCCTGTAAAGCTGCGAGGCTTCTTTTTTCCCCTTTTTTCCCCTTTTTTCCGAGAGCACGAAAGCTTGGCAGGTTCCGACGTCCTGACACGCCTCCGGGGGGCAAAGAACATCATGTCTTTACACATCATCATTTCTAGCTCTCTCTCTCTCTCCCTCTCTAATGAATTTCTCATTCTCTTTCTTATACTCCAACTTTAATTCAATATGCTGTGTTGACAAGTAAAAGATGCACCTATACCTATAGGCATCAAACAAATCACTTAAAATAACCAGAATACATCAAAACAACCAACATATATAAAAATGTGTGTTCATTCAATGACACCTAAATACTGTTTCACTCATTCAATCCTTCCTTACACAGGGTTCTCAAACCCCTACTAACTTCTTCTCACTCCATTTTTACTTTTTCTTCACTTATCTCTCACTATCAGCCCATTTCATGCTCTCTGTTCTCTGCTCTCCTCCACGGTGGCCCTGGTGCCTCCCTGCCTCTGCCCCTCCACCTGGGCGCTGCTCTGCTCCCTGCCTCTGCCTCTCGGCCCTGTCAGGCTCCAGGTGCTTATTTGTCTAGGAAGTCCAACAGCAGCACAAGAGAGCATGTGTGTGTGAGTGTGTGTGTGTGTGTGTGTGTGTGTGTGTGTGTGTGTGTGTGTGTGTGTGTGTGTATGAATGTGTGTGTGAGAGAGAGTGTACAGGTGATGCATTAGCTGTAGTTGCTCTGCTCTGTATTGCTTTTCTAAGAGGCTGCTGTGGGGATGGAAGACTAGAGGTGGGTGGTGGGGGGCGGTGCGGTGGTCCACATGGGGGGGGGGCACTCTTGTTGTTCTTCTTGTTCGCTCGGCTCTGCTGTGCTGTGCTGACGTCCGCCACCTAATGATGAATTGGACCGGAGCTCTCTGGGGCTTCATAGACATCATTACATTCAATCCCACTGTTTATTTCTCCAGGGCTCAGGGAAGATTCAGCTCAAAATGTCTTTCTGCACGTGTGTTTCTCTCTCTCTCTCTCTCTCTCTCTGTATGTGTGTGTGTGTGTGTGTGTGTGTGTGTGTGTGTGTGTGTGTGTGTGTGTGTGTGTGTGTGTGTGTGTGTGTGAGAGAGAGAGAGAGAGAGAGAGAGAGAGAGAGAGAGAGAGAGAGAGAGAGAGAACAAGGGCCGTGTGTTGCAAGTGAGATAATAAGGGGAAAAGACAGATGGCTGAATGGAAAGACAGACATAGAAGTTAGAGTCTGAATGTGTATCATGTAACTATTGGAGTGAAGTACTGTATGTACTGTGTGCCTCTGTGTGTGTCTGTGTGAGGGGGTCATGTATGTCTGCGGGATGTAATAATGGACCGTGGTGGTGGTAGCCAGACGAAGGGATGGAAATGGAGACGAGTGTATAGTTCAGCGGCTCTATCAATCTCCCTCCTGTTACCATTGTCCCTGTGAGAGTCCCCTCCACACTGAGCCTCCTGTGGGCACTCACACAATAGCCCAGCCCAGGGAGCCATCAATTAACCCGGAGGCTGGGTGCACATCTCTCAACGCCTGAGACACACCACCTGCACACCAACACCCTCACCCACACCCTCACCCACACCCCCGGTGCCCGTCGCCTTGGCCTTACCAGGGAGACGAATGCGCTCCATAATCAGCACTGGCAGCGCCATGCTCCGGCAAATAAGGCCTGCGTGGGTTCGATAACACGGATCCGGCCCGCCCATGATGAAGGCTGTTGTTGATGAAGGCAAGAATGTTCCTCACCAAATCCCTCGGTTCTATTGTCGATCCTCCACTTCTTTTGGTTAACCAGAGGACCGACTCACTAAGGCCTGCTGAGCCTTGGCAGCTGGGAGTTCACTTAGAACCAGGGCTTTGAACCGGTTCAAGGAACGAAAACGAAAACCGGGAACTTTTTGTATTTTACAGGGAACAGAAACGAAACCGGAAACGTTATTATTTTTTATGTTCTGGAACAGGAACACTTATTTAAAAATAATGGTAACCGGTTAATACCGGTTTTATTTCGTTCCTCAAAGTTTTCATTGCCTAATTAACAAAAAAAAAAAAGTAATTATTTTCCTGCGCACGTTACCCTGACGGCTGAGGTTCACTTCCTGTGTGACATCACATCAGACATTCGCTGACTGAATGGAGAGAGAGCGGTGGATTACAAAGTCTCCACTCCACATCTTAAATAAGAGGTAAATTACGATCCATCGTTAATTAAAACGCTCATTCCAAACACAATACCAATAGCTATATTTGTCGACTCCACGTTAATGATGGACTAGCGAACATTAGGCCTACTGGATGGCCTTTCCCCCTGACAGCTGCAATTTGTTGTTGCCCGAGTGGCATAACCACGTGTCTTAATAATGTCGTTACGTTTGTGTGGAAATTTTCTCTTTTAACAATAAACTACACATTTGAAATAATTGTAGGCCTATTTAATTATTATTATTATTAATAATATAATTATTATTATGTAATAATGGTTGTAATATTATTACATTTGGTTTAAGCTGGATGAGAAAGATGTGACATAATTCTATAGCATTAAACAGCTGACAGGAACGAAATTAACCGTTCCGGGAACAGTATTTTTTTGTTCTAACCGGTTCGGGAACGTCAATTTATTGGTGGAATTCATAACCGGAAACGTTATAATTCTGTTTCTGTTCAGAACGAACCGATTAAAAAAAAAAATCGGTTCAAAGCCCTGCTTAGAACTCAATGCTCAATGGCGTGTCTATGATATGATGGGATGTGTACACACATGGATGAACTGGACACACACAGGGGGATATGTGTGCACACACACACACACACACACACACACACACACACATTGGACACACATGAGAATACCTGCACATACATGCACATCCAACACACACACACACCCCTAAACAGCCTTATTACTATAAGATCCATGCCTATTGAAGCAGGAAGCAGGATCCAGGACTTCACTGTTGGCTTATTCCTCTCAGCTCTTGGCCAACACGTTCGCTAATCTTCAGTCTTAATATGCGAGGACACGGCCAGCACTTTGCGGGCTGATAGATCGTAAATACATCATAAACCCTGATGCCAAGACATGAATGCAGTCTGGGGCTTTTTTCACGATGTCAGGGCATCCGCTTGCACAGACAATGTTATATTATGGGAGGCCTTTTTTTTTAACAGACGCAACCAGTCCAGTGTTTCGGACTATTACCCTTATTAAGTTTAATGGCAATTGCCCACACGTGTGTGTGTGAGATAAGAAGCCGGTCCGCCGTGGCCGCCAGCCTCGAAGCGCTCATCACCGCCGTCAGCGTTTCATTGTCCTCATAAAAAAACGAGAGGCGTATGCAAACACCTGCCCCTGTTTACAAAGTGAAATAAGTCATCGTTAAACCCCCGCTAACTTCCACTAAACCCTCCTCCAGAGTCCATCGGCAGCCTGGCTCCGAGGCAGACTGCTTATCCCACAGACCACTTCAAACGTGCGTGAGGATAGGGTGAGGGGGAGGGGAGGCTGGAAAAGGGAAAAAAAATGTTCTAGAATAATCTCGTCTCAAAATCACCATCCCAGTTGCTTCTCCCTGAGCCTGCAGGCGATATACGTCCTGCGCTCGGAAACAGATGTTAGCCATCTTCTGTCAATTAATACCTGACAAATACCTGCCCAATAAGACAGGTGGGTATGGTAATATTACACACACACACACACACACACACACCACAGTAATGCTCTGGGGAAGCAGGATGCACACAAACACACACACACACACAGAGCAGAGCCCTCTTGACATATTGGCAGATTTGCCTCCTCTGCTTTAGTGCTATTACACACCAGCTGGGTATTTACTCAGCTTCAGAAGGTAGCAATCATGATGATCAACATAACATAACACACAGGATGCACACACACACACACAAAATCTCTCTCTCCCTCTCACTCACACGTTCTCTCTCTCTCTCTCTCTGTCTCTCTCTCTCTCTCTCTCTCACAAACACACACACACACACACACACACACACACACACACACACACACACACACACTCCACTTCCCACCAGGACCATCCCACCAGATGGGACAGGAGGAGATGATTAATGCCATTTCTCCTCACTCACTCACATCATCATTTCCCAACTCCTGATTGACAAAGTAGACACCATTACCAGCACCAGCACCAGCAGCTTTCATTACAGACATGCTGCATGACACACCAGGCAATGGAAACATCCTCTACCCACAGGTCATGGGGGAGTCATCACAGAGAAAGGGAGTGAGAGAGAGAATGAGGGAGAGATAGAGAGAGAAAAAGAGAGAAAGAGAGAGACAGAGAAGGGTAGATTACAGCTGTTTAATTTCTAAACATGACGCCACATCTTGAGCGAGTCAGGCCACCCCAATCAGCGGGCCACAGAACTCGTCGCTATGCAACCCCATCCCATCGGCCACCTTCAGCTCCACCGCCTCACATCGCTTCAGTGTTTCAGTGCAGGAGCAGGCAACAGGGGAGTTGTCTTTCTCTCTCGTTCTGTTTCTCTTCTCCGCCTTGTCTCTCTTTTTTCCATTCTCTCTTTCTCTCGATCTCCCTCTCTCTCTCTTTTCCATTTTCTCCACCCCCCCCCCCTCTCTCTGCATTACTTTCTATCTTCAATTTGGTCTCTCTCTCTCTCTCTCTCTCTCTCTCTCTCTTCTGTCCTCTCTTTCTCTTTCTCTGTGTCGCAGCTTCCCAGGGAGAAGGGGCTGACAGAGACACAATTACATGTAGCCCCACCAGACAACCTCAATTAAAGTCTGTGCCATGGCACCGAGCGCGGAGATGATATGGCTGTGCTGATTTAAATGAAACGTAATGGAGAAGAGGGGGAGCAAGCACAGAAACGGCTGACCCCTGTGACCCCCACTTGCGTCCCACACAGCCTAGGACATCCCTCCCCAGCCAAAGACACTGGCTGTAATTGGCTACTTCCATGCTCATAATCTCCAGTGAGACATGTTATGTCGGCGGCAGAATGGTAAATAGGCTTTTTTCCAGAAGTGGTAACCCATTCTGGGAAACATGCTTGTGGGGCGCCCCTAAATACAAACACATACACACAACACACACACACTCTCACACACACACACACTGATGGGTGGGTGTGGGGGCAGCTGGTCTGGCAATTCATCAGGCAGAGGGCATTTTACATTCCAGAATATTTCAGGAATGTTGCAGTGGCTCCAAGGTCAGTAGTGTCACTCAGTCAGCTGAGTGTGTGTATTCCTCTGTGTGTGTGTGTGTGTGTGTGTGGTTCTCACTCTGCCAGACCCACTGAAGTGTCACATCCAGTGAGTGTATGTGTGTGGTGTGTGTGTGTGTGTGTGTGTGTGTGTGTGTGTGTGTGTGTGTGTGTATGTGTGTGTGTGTGTGTGGGGGGGGGGGGGGGGGGTGACAGCTCCACTGAGACTCTTTCCCAGCTTTCTCTTGAGCTGTCAGCGAGCTGCTTATGTGCAGGACAATTTGATCTGGCCCTATCCTGGGGCTCGCTCTCTCCTCACCCCTCTCTCCGCCCCATCTGCTAAGGGGCTCTGCTCTACTTCACCATAACAGGCTGATCCCTGTGCAGTGTGTGGAGAGGCAAAGCCGGATCTGGGCCAAATCAGAGCCAGACGTGAGCCAGATCCCAGCCAGACTCATTCAAGCCTAAGCCCCTATCAGGCTGGCACCACACGCCCTTCTCGCTGTCTGACCCATATTTCACCGCTGCTTCCTGGAAGGCAGGACACAAACGGACATGAATAGGTATGACTCCATACGAATGGTCAAATCCACTGAATCATGTCACCTGACCGTGGCGTATTTTTACATGCCGCAGAGTGGTGGCGGGCCTTTTTTCGGAATCGGAATAGCTCTGGAACAACACGGCCGACTCATCGCCCTGGGGGAATCTGAGCTGACGCCGGCATGACTGAAATTCCCCTGGCACCGCTGCTGACGCTTCCGCCGCCGCCGAGCTCCGCGCCGCGCCGAGATACGAGAGGATTAGCCGCCGTGCTTGCCACAGCATTATTTATAGTCCTGCCGGAGTAATACAGGTAAATATACAACCCACTTGCGCTGCGTAGACTAGACTCACAGCTGGCGTTAGCCCCCACAACAGGCTCTTTCCCTGCCTATGACATTACCTGGGCCTGGATGGCCGTGCTGGCAGGGTAAGGATGGGAACCATTCCAGGCTGATGTGTGTGTGAGGAATGTGATCTAATAATAACAGGGACAGCAGGGTCACTATGCAGGGCCCCAGAAATATAAGAGCTTTTTTCAGGGGCTGGTGGTGTAACTGTTTAACAAGACTCTTCGGCATGTTTATGGATTGTGTGTGTGTGTGTGTGTGTGTGTGTGTGTGTGTGTGTGTGTATGGGGGTGTGCGTGTGTGTATGTGTGTATGCTTGTGTGTGTACATGTGTGTGTGTATGTGAGGTATGTGTGTATGTGAGTATACATACAGTATCTGTGATTGTTTGTGTGAAGTACATCTGTATATATGTGATTGTGTGTGCATGTTGCTATATCTGTGTGTGTGTGTGTGTGTGTGTGTGTGTGTGTGTGTGTGTGTGTGTGTGTGTGTGTGTGTGTGTGTGTGTGTGTGCGTGTGTGTGTATGTGTGTGTGTTAGTTCTGTGTGTGTTAGCATATGTGTGTTACCTGGGTGCACCCTGGACACTCGTTGCCGTTCTCACACGTCCTCCTGCGAGACTGAATGCCCCCTCCGCATGGCACCGAACACCGTTCCCATGGCGACCAAGCTGACCAATACACATGAGGCGGGCAGGGCAAGTGTTCATTACAGTACCTGCAAGAGATCGCAAACAATAACATTAGAGTGTGTCTGTGTGTGTGTGTGTGTGTGTGTGTGTGTGTGTGGGTGGGTGTGTGTGTGTGTGTGTGTGTGTTTGTTCTTCGACACATACTCTCCAGTCAGCTTTTACTGAACTAATTAGGTGCTAAGATGTCAGGACTGGCCCCTTTACAACTGTCCTTTATGACTGATATGTGGCTGACCGACTCCAAGGCCTGCCACCCTCAGAGTGATTAGATAGTGATGAGTGGTCCAGTGTGGACTAATGTTGTCATGACACCAAAATTATGACTTTGATAGGATACTATGTC